>NC_053493.1:362571466-362733966 GCF_905171775.1 Rana temporaria | reverse complement strand
GCACCGTCTTAAAGGACCTTTTTTTTTTCTTAAAGGGCCCAAAAAAAAAATTTTTTTTCATTTTTTTTTTTTTTTTTTACTGGCTTTGGGGAGAGGGGGGGCGGCGCCCATGCGCCCCCTATGGACGGGCCGCCACTGCTACTTACCCTCCTGTGGATTTATGCTGGAGCATCCTAGACAGTACATCTACCACATGGTGACGGAAGTCGGCCAGGCTACTGCGACTCGGCCCTGCAGACCGGTCCTTATGCAAGCCCTAGAGCGTATAGCTCACCGGCCACCCGTAGAGCGACAGGCATGCAGCACGCAGCTAAGGTCGGCACACGCTCAATGGCCGAAACTGGAAAGAATAAAAGGATCTGAGATTCAGCCTGTTGCCCAGTCGGCAGTTGATTGAAGATCGCAGAAAAAAAAGAAATAAAAAATAATCCAAAACAGAATTTGAACTAACAGCCTTCAAGCCTATGGGCCTGAAGGGAGCCATGTCTTCTCCTAAACTAGGCAGAAAAAAACTGACCTGCGAGATGCAGAGAGAGGGGTTTTACCCAGAGGGCCCACCCCCTGGGCGGGGCTGTAGAGTGTGTATGATAAGTTTAACCCTTTCTATAAATTTCTGCCTAGTCACTCCTAAACGAAGGCTAATACCCACTATGTCAAGATTAAGGCTGTGTCCGTCCATGAACGAAAGAGAAATATAGACAATTTTTGGATGCTGACATTACTTAGGGAGGAGATAACAGGGGTCATCAAGTCTTTCCATAAAAGAAAAATTTCTGGGCCCCACAAACATACCAACAAATAGATATAACTAGTATGTTAAAGAAATAGCCCCTAGACTAGAATCCTTTTGTCGCAATGTAATTCTGGTAACTCCTGCCCTCGATGTATGAGGCCCATGTGACTTTAATACATAAGACAGGTAAAGACCCCCTATTATGTTTGCCAGCTTTAGGACCTGGACGACTTGCCATATATGATGGAACCATGAACTCTGTGCTATACCTGAAAATCCTGGAGGAGAATGTCTGGCCAACTGGTTTGTGACCTCAAGCTCAAGCGCACTTGGGTTATACAGGAGGACAATGAGCTGAAACACACCATTAAGTCAACCTCTGAATGGTTAAAAAAAAAAAAAATTAAGGTTTTGGAGTGGCCTAAAATCCGGACTTAAATCCGATTGAGATGCTGTGGCATGACCTTAAACAGGTCGTCATGCTTGAAAACCATCCAATGTGGCTGAATTAAAAAAAGGAGAATTGGACAAAATTCCTTCACAGCGATGGGAAAAACGTATTGGCAGTTATCGCAAATGCTTGATTGCAGTCGTTGCTGCCATGGGTGGTCCAGACAGTTATTAGGCTTATGGGGCAAATACTTTTTCGCATAGGGCCAGGCATTTTTTTCACTTAATAAATTAAATCATTTAAAAACTGCATTTTGTATTTACTTGGGTTATCTTTGTGTATTATTAAAATTTGGTTGCTGATCTGAATCATTTAAGTGTGATAAATGCAAAAAAAATTATAAAAATCAGGAAGGAGGCAAAGACTTTTTTTCACAGCACTGTAGGTGCTAGCATTAGGTAAATTTAGTTCTGGCTCAATGTAACCAGTGTGGCTGTGTTAATTGCTTTGGTCTGTTCCATGTTCCAGTAGTTGGAGGATTGACTGCTTTGTCCTGATTAGTCCAGAAAGCTCTGGAAATTAGTGGGCAGGAAAAGTCTAATCAGTAGCTATATATTCATGCAGTCCCGGTGAATCCCTGGGGAAGGTCACCTAGATGGCAGCTGGGAGCCTGGATAAAGACTCTGGGACAGAGAGCAGCGGGGTAATTTTCCTCAGAAGGAAGCCTAAGGGGGACTGCTTGTCATCCCTTGAGTTGTAAAGTCAGCTGTGTATGTATATAGGTAAAGGGGACATGGTGTCCAGTGTCTTGAAGAGCTTAGTCTATTTAATTCTCTGTGAAAGGACTTTGCTTTGCTTTATCCAACAAAGGAAGATTAATCTCCTCAAGTTTACTACAGGCTCATAGTTTTATAGAAGATAAGTGTCCATCTACTTGTAAATTTTTGTACTATCCCTAACCAAGTTACCCAAAAACAGAAAATACAAAAAAGAAAACCCCTGGACTGTTTAATGAGCCAAAGAGTAACTGTGACTGTGTGCCTGGCTGTGGGGAAACTGTTGGGAAAGCAAATTCTGGGCATCTTTCTAGCGGCTCCTACAGGAGTAGTGCTACATAATCAGTGGACTATCATTTGGGAGGAGTTACGCAAATATGAAAATGCTTTGAGGGTGGCTGTCAGTCAGAAGGCATGGGCACTCCTAGGTAGGCTATATTTGACTGCAGACTGCTCTACAAAACGTCCATATGTGATACTGAGCCTCCATGATTAAAGCAGAACTTTACCCTCTACCCCCTCCCCATTTTTTTTTAAGCCTTACCTGGTGGCGAGTTCTGCCAACTTTTATTACTCACCCACCCAGCGCATTCAGCGCTGTGCAGCCGAAAGCCTCTACTTTTTTGGCAGCACTCGGTCCAATGCTGCCATGTTTCACTTTGATGTTATTGCTAGGCTGCCAACTGTTCTAGGTTCAGCCAGCAAGCCTCCAGATGATGCAGGGACAGGCACATCCCCTCCTCCTTTCCTCAATGAAAGCATATGCCTCCTGGGATTTGTGACGTACATCCCGGGAGGCAGAGTGGGCAGTGTGTGCATCATTCACCTAAGACAAATTACATGCATTGGGCAGGCTTTATATCAGAAAAAGAGGCAAACAAAAGAAAAAAAAGGACCTATTCCTGCAGAGGATGGGAGGAGGGGTGGACAGGCGGGATCATCCTCAGAAGGCTGAAGTTCCGTTTTAAAAGGCTGGGGAGGAAAGTCCTAGAGGATTATGGATGTCCTCCAGCCTGGAAATGAGGCCAACTTTAACTGACTAGCTCACCTGGATGTTTGTTCCCATTAGTGGATAACAGTATGTGTTTAGATACAAAAGGCAGACACCTTGCAAACATCCATGTCTTTCTATTTATTGCCTAATATGTTTTTGCCAAGAATTCTCGTCATATACTTGCAACTTTTCTTATTTCTTCAATGTAAATGATTCATTAAAATCATGTGATATTATCTAATGACTTTGAACCAGGTAACTTTTTTGTTTTATCGCTATGCTATGTGACAGATATTCAGAGATTTCCAATAAGCCTTGGAATAGCTATTCCCCCACTTGCTGTGTTCTACTGTATATACATTAGGTCTCTAGAGCAAATTAGGCAGCCGGCATTGCAATGATGCTTGCCCTGCCCTATCTTGTCACATACAATCATAATGATAAAATAGCAGTAACACAAAGGCAGAAAAGAGAAGTAAAACTGCCTGCATAAAATTATGATCTGCTGCAAGTTCACAGGAAGGGCTGGCATAAAAAAGAGCAATAAACTGAATTACAGTAAGCTGTGGATCCACGTCTTTATTTCAAGTAATCAGGCAGAAGTAGACTGTATACAAATACAAAGCTCTTAGATAAATGCAATCAGATTGGACAATAAAATAGAAGTACAAACAAAAGATATATATGCGTAAAATGATACGATATCTCATATGGAGTGAAATAAAGGAGGACAGTAAAATTTTATAAAATGGAATAAAGAAAGAAGATAGCATTAAATTTGGTGTGCACAGAATGCAGATGAGACACCAGACCAACGAGTGTCTTCACAATGTGCAGTCGGTGGCTATGTCTGGTCTTTCTGACTTCTTGTTATCTTGGCAACATCTCATCCAAGTCAGCCACCACGTAGGCAACTACAGTCCAAATGGCAGCGCACTGGTTCATCCAGACCGGGTTTTGGACTGTCATGGTGTCTCCTTCTGAATGATGGAACCAGAAGTACCGGTTTATGTCATCTAGGAGGCTAGCACCTAGGAGTATAAAAATGAAAGTGTTAGTCTCTGTTTTTCATAAAGCTGTGCTATATATTTGTTAACAGTAATTAATATGTTAGATAACCTATAGTGAATATTTGATGTATTGTATTATCATTATTGACAAAGCATATTTATGAAAAATCATAGAATGTGTAATAGTTTTATGCATTCCTTATCATTTCACGCCCCCGATGTCAACGTGTGAGGAAAAGCGTAGGGAGGAGCTTGAGACATGGCGGGACGCGGCAGCCATCTTGTTGGCAGTATTAGCCAGGAGCTGCATGTTTGCATCAAACAGCAAAGCAATTATCCTTTATATGGAAATGTGAGTGCAATATTCTCTTATTATAATCATTAAATTTGTATAAGAACTACTACACCATGAGGATTCTTCCTTTATATTTTATGGGATGATATTTTATGTGAATCTAATGGTGTGACCATTGGGGATGGAGTGTGGAGACTGGGATACCTGTGTCCATCCTGTTTTATCTGCTGAGCCTGATTGAATGTGGACGATCGTGAACAGGAGTGTTTATTCCATCTATCTGCTCATTTGACCCCTGTAATAAGGGTCCAAAGAGGAGGGTCAGAGGAAGTGTGTTTGGGTGACCGTGGTGGTTACCTTCCCTCTCTCACTCTTCAAATATATACCATGAAGTGTTCAGCCACTGTTTACATCTGAAGATCGAAGGGTCTAAGGACTTTTTATTTTGAGTGCTGCACTTTTTTCTTTTTATCATAACTACAGTGCTGCCAGCTCAGACTGAAGCTATGTTATCCCCGCTGCCCACTTTACATTAGCCCCTTGGTGGCGGGTGGGCCTTGGCGCTGAACAGGTGGATATTTGCGTGAATTGGTGTAAATACAGCTGTGCTGAGAGCATGTACCCTGCACGCTTCTGGCACAGTTACCAGTGGCCAACGGAAAGTTTGCAAGTAGTGATAGGGAGCTTTCAGATCATGTGATTTCTGTGACAGCTAATCAAGGCGGTCACATGATCATGAAACCCACCTCCCGGCATCCTAAACCTCTTAAAGGGTGCCGGCACCAAGAGGTTAATGAAGGCCAAAAATGTTCAATTATTACAATACTGTATATGTTCCAGGACAGGAGCTCTAATAGACTGGACGTAAGGGACACATTATACAGAGGGGCCTTAGAGCAGCTGTGTGACTGTCACATGTATATGAAAATGTATGCAACAAAACCTTCTTTTTTAATGTAAACTCTTAAAGATGAACTCTGGGCAACTTTTTATCCATGTGGTGGGTGCCTGCACTGTACAGATTAATTGCTTGCTTTTGTCTAGGGGATTGGAGCATGAAGATATACTTACCTAATCCTCTGATCCTCCTAGCACAAGACCAGTCCCTGCACCCCCCATTCTTGTGCAGTGGACTTTTCCTGATGTCATCACGACCATAGACCTGCTGTGGACATGAATATGTCAGGAACAGTCCACCGCTGGTACATGGGGGGGGGGGGCGTTGTTTTCCGCTGGAGCGGAGGATCAGGCGAGTATACAGCTTTCTGTCCGCCCCTGGACAAAACAGTTAACCAATGCAATGCCAGCATAGCCACACTGCATAGGGGAAAAAAATGCCCGGCGCTCAGCTTTAAAGCAGTTTAGCCTTTGATTTGTTCACTGGCCAGCATTTAACTATGTTCTGGTACTTTTTGTATTGCATTAGACTGAACTGTTCATCCCATAAGCACCTCACTCATGCTAGTTTTAAACTGTCTTGGGTGGTTGCCATTTTTTTTATGATACTTTAAATTTGACTTGTAGCTCACTGGGAAAAGCAGAGTACCATTTAAACAAGCAGGAAATTAGATTTCTATACATTTGTGATATACAGAATGCCCCCAGGTTGCCATATCACAAGGGTTGAAAGCCAGGACAATGGTAGATGTAAATGAAAAGGTAATTTTTAATAACACTGAACTCCAAAATGACTTATGCACATTATAACTTTATAATTTATAAGAGAGAAGTTTTCCTTTATTGGCAGTTAATGTAGAAATGTGAATTTGGGTTATAAACTAGCAGATTCTGAAGACATTCTAGCAGTGCAAGAAGAAAAATAATACCAGTCACCGTGCCTGTGGGAAAAGATGGTATTTATAAAGATAATTTCTTTTTAAAAAAAGACAAGTAGAAAGTAAGACAAATCTTTGATACTGAATATGATCTGGGTCCATTTTAATAGACGTATAAAATCCACTTAACTGCGAATATATAGCCTAAAGCAGAAACAAAATAATAAATAAAATATACACTGTAAGAGCGAATGGATTTTTTCCTTCAGAAAACCTCAATTACTTATATTACGTTTCCATCTTCCGTGAGCTGAATTTACATTTTGATTTCTTTTCAGGGTCCTCAGCCTCTCGGTTCTTATCTTGTGCTAATAATTACTTCACTGCCAATAGAAAACTTACAGCACCTTTACCAAAGTGGCAGTTAATTAAACTTGAACACCCACTTCAAAGTTTAATGAATTGTCTAGCAAAGGTCTTATGTAATATAATACAGACCGTAATCACGATGGCTTAAGAAAACTCATTTATACTGACCTAGAGTGAAAAAAAAAAAAACTTTTATTTAATATGACAGCTTGAAATGTATTTTTGAATACATGGGAAGATGAGGAAACTTTGGATAAAGCAATGCAGAAGGAAATTACATTGAATTTGTAGCTGAGCAAATAAAAGTCATAATTTTGCAAAGGGAGACCACGAAATATTAACTTTCTGAAAAAAAAAATGGCTTCATTTAATAAGGCAGTGCAAAGTGCAAAGATGTGTATTAACCCAGAGAAGTCACTCAGACTTCCACTTTTACAAGTACAGTTAGAAAATAAATAGATTTTGTTAATGGGTTTCATTGGTTACAACTCTTTGAATGAGAACATTTTAAATTGGACTATATTTAGCATTATTGCTGTGAATATGCATACACGCAAATGATGGCACCTTGTCTAATGCCTTATATCACCAGCCATGCTTGACTATTTATAACATTGCTCAGAATGATAGGGATGTCTGTGTCATGGTCTACCACTTAGTCTGCAAGGACTGAGGAGACAGCTGCATGTTATCCAAGAGTTATTTAAAGTGTATGTCAGGGCATAAAAATCCAAAAACGTATGCAGTATATCTCTTATACAGTGCCTTGAAAAAGTTTTCATACCCCTTGACTTTTTTAACCTTTTGTTATGTTACAACCAAAAAATGGTAATATATTTTATTGGTATTTTATGTGATAGACCAACACAAAGGGACACATACCGTATTTATCGGCGTATAACACGCACAGGCCTATAACACGCAGCCTAACTTTTAGAGGGAAGTTTCAGGGAAAAAGCTTTCCATAGCCTCCTGCGTATAACACGCAGGCACAGTTTACCCTCTGTTTTCAGGGTAAAAAAGTGAGTGTTATACGCCAATAAATACAGTAATTGTGAAGTGGAAGGAAAATGATAAATGGTTTAATTTTTTTTACAAATAAATGTGAAAAGTGTGGTGTGCAGTTGTATTCAGCCCCCTTTACTCTAATACCCCTAACTAAAATCGAATGGAACCAATTTCCTTCAGAAGTCACTTAACTAGTAAATAGAATCCACCTGTGTGTAATTGAATTTCAGTATAAATACAGCTGTTCTGTGAAGCCCTCAGAGGTTTGTTAGAGTACCTTAGTGAACAAAACGCATCATGAAGGCCAAGCAACACACAAGACAGGTCAGGGATAAAGTTTTGAAGTTTAAAGTAGGGGTGGGTTATAAAAAAATATCTCAAGCTTAGGACATCTCATGGAGCACTGTTCAATCTATCATCCGAAAATAGAAAGAGTATGGCACAAATGCAAACCTACCAAGTCATGGCCGTCCACCTAAACTGACAGGCCAGGCAAGGAGAACATTTATCAGAGAAGCAGCCAAGAGGCCCATGGTAACTCTGGAGGAGCTGCAGAGATCCACAGCTCAGGTGGGAGAATCTGTCCACAGGACAACTATTAGCTGTGCACTCCACAAATCTGGCCTTTATGGAAGAATCGTAAAAAGAAAACCATTGTTGAAAGAAAGCTATAAGAAGTCCCGTTTGCAGTTTGTGAGAAGCCATGTGGAGGACACAGCAAATGTGTGGAAGAAGGTGCTCTGGTCAGATGAGACCAAAATGAAATTTTTGGTCTAAAAGCAAAGCGCTTTGTGTGGCGGAAAGCCAACACTGCACATCACCCTGAACACACCATCCCCACTGTGAAATATGTTGTGGGGATGTTTTTCTTCAGCAGGGACAGGGAAGCTGGTCAGAGTTGATGAGAAGATGGGTGGAGACAAATACAGGGCAATCTTAGAAGAAAAAGTCCGCAAAAGACTTGACACCTTGGCAGGACTTTAAAGTTGCTGTTCAGACACTCTCCATCCAATCTGACAGAGCTTGAGAGAAGAATGGGCAAACAATTCACTCTCTAGATGTGCAAAGCTGGTAGAGACATCCCCAAAAAGACTTGCAGCTGTAATTGCAGCGAAAGGTGGTAAGGTGGAAAGTATTGACTCAGGGGACTGAATACAAATGCACACCACACTTTTCACATATTTATCTGTAAAAAAATGTTGAAAACCTTTATTCATTTTCCTTCCACTTCACAATTATGTGCCACTTTGTGTTGTCTGTCACATTAAATCCCAATAAAATACATGTACGTTCTTGTTTGTAACATGACAAAATTTGGAAAATTTCAAGGGGTATGAATACTTTTTCAAGGCACTGTACATGCACATTTTCCTGTGCAAGTACAGAAAAATGAGGAGAGAAGCACCTTTAAATGTAGGAGTACATACCACTTTAATAGAGCAAAAATGTGAAGGAGCGTGACTGCTGTCACAGTCGCGGGACGCATGCTCGGGAAACGTGTCGCACACCCAGTGATGTCATCACTCCTCGCGCCGCGCTCCACAAGCACCCCAAGCCTCGTTCTGATACCCGCTTCATCTCAAGGCCAACTTCCGGGTAACAAGTGAAAGATTACAATGGCGGGAGCCGGTGCCGGACGGACACTAATGACAGCCTTCACATGATGTCTCTATTCTGATATGCCTATTTTACTACTTGCTATGTGAGTTTCCAATTGTTTTTAGACTATTAAAGTGGTATGTACTCTTATGCTGCGTACAGACGGTCGTTTTTTGTGATAGAAAATAACGACGTTTTATGTGATGAAAAAAAACTAAGTTTTTCAAACTTCTTTTTCAAAAACGATGTAGCATACACACCATCGTTTTTTCCAAAAGCTCTAGCAAATTGCGGTTACGTTCAGCACGTACGACGGCACTCTGTTCCATTCAAACTTGCGTCCTAACTTGCTTGTTTTAAACGTCGTTTTGCCCACACATGGTAATTTTTTATGACACAAAAAACTACGTTTTGAAAAACGACATAAAAAATTCAAGCAAGTTCGAATTTTTTTTTGTCGTTTTTTTTGAAGACTTAAAACGTCGTTTTGCCCACACACTATCATTTTAAATGATGTTTTTTAAAATGTTGTTTTTTTATCACAAAAAACGACCGTGTGTACGGGGCATAAGAGGCGCTTCTCTCCTTGTATTCAAAGCTGCTGCTGGAATCTGCTTCAGGTTCTCATTAGGAAGCTGCCATTTGGGGATGGACTTTATTACCACTATAAGACTCTGAGACTGTCATGTGTCTGTTTATGCACACGATTTTTATATTTTAGTCTTTTGTCCTTCTGTTTTTAGTTTTATCCAGGTCCCATATATCTGTACCCATCCATGGTCATAACCCACCAGTTTGCCCTACTATATTTATATATTTAAGTACAGCATAGCACTTAACAAAATATAGGGAAACAGTACGGTTAAGCCATAGACAGTTAGAATCCCTGCCGGTTCAGCAGGGACCAGCCAAGATTTGATCCATGTATGGGCAGGCTGATTATACCCAATTTAAGAACCATTGGGTACAACCAGCATGTTCGATCTCTAGCATGCTATCATCGCCAGTGGCTATAGCCACTAGCAACAATCAATGTGTTCTCCCATTTATTCTGGTTCTGAGTCCTGCCTGCGTCATCCTGCTCCTTGCTGCCCACCCGCATCTGGAAGGACTTTGGCCGATATCCTCCTCCACACAGGGCCTTCTGTCACATTCCATCTGGAAGTACCAGCAGCTTCTGCAGCCCGCTCCAACTGTTTGATGTGCCTGTTGTCTACCTATCTATTGTAAGTAGCCCTCTTTTGGGGTCTTTTAACCACTTGAGACCCGCGCTATTGACAAAAGACGTCAACAGCGCGGCTCTCAGGTGCCAACTGGACGTCTTTGGACGTCATTTGAAATGCATTACCCGCGCTCACCTCTGGGGGGCGCGCAGCGGGTAAACACTGTCCCGGCGCATCGCTGGGAAGCCGATGCGTGTACCTGGCGGCCACGATGTCCGCCGGGTACACGCGATCGTCAGGAACCCAGCAGGGATGTGGAGCTCTGTGTGTAAACACAGAGCTCCACGTGCTGTCAGAGGAGAGGAGACCGATCTGTGTCCCTTGTACATAGGGACACAGCATCGGTCACCTCCCCCAGTCACCCCCCTCCCCCCACACAGTTAGAACACACATTTAACCCCTTCCTCACCCCCTAGTGTTAACCTCTTCCCTGCCAGTCACATTTATACAGTAATTAGTGCATTTTTATAGCACTGATCGCTGTATAAATGTGAATGGTCCCAAATTTGTGTCAAAAGTGTCCGATACGTCCGTCGCAATATCGCAGTCCCAATAAAAATCGCAGATCGCCGCCATTACTAGTAAAAAAAATTATAATTATGTCCCCTATTTTGAAGGCGCTATAACTTTTGCGCAAACCAGTCGCTTATTGCGAATTATTTTTTTTTACAAAAATACGTCGAAAAATACGTATCGGCCTTAACTGAGAAAATAAATTGTTTTTAAAAAAAAAAAATTGGGATATTTATTATAGCAACAAGTAAAAAATATATATATATTTTTGAAATTGTCGCTCTTTTTTTGTTTATAGCGCAAACAATAAAAAACGCAGAGGTGATCAAATGGCACCAAAATAACAAAGCTCTATTTGTGGGGAAAAAAGGACGTCAATTTTGTTTGAGAGCCACGTCGGACGACCGCGCAAATGTCAGTTAAAGCGACGCAGTGCCAGAAGCTGAAATTTCGCCTGGGCACGAAGGGGGTTTATGTGCCCAGTAAGCAAGTGGTTAAAATACAAAGTCTTACTGCACTTAGAGGCGCTTCTCTGCTTTTGTTTTTGTCTGTGTATATTCAGAGTCTGTCCTAGTGCCTTGGACATTTTTGGACTAATAATGGACTTATTCCTTATACCTTATATTTACACTGCTTGCATATGAGGTATTATGACCAAGCCTCTGCGCCTATAACCTCCTTTTCTTGTTTGTATCCTGGCATGGAGAACCTGTGGTTGCAGGAAAGAAATCATATCTATGGCCTGCCTTACAATAAACAAAACGCTTTCAATAGTATATTAAGCAGACCAAAGGTTCGAAATACATAAAGTTTAAAGCAAATCTGTTTCCTATATTGGCAAAAAAATGTAAATGCTCTTTTTGGGACTCTAGGAACATTTACTTAAAGCTGAATTCCAACTTTCTTTTCACTAGAACTGAATGGAATTATCAATCCCAGCATTTGTCATACCTCTTTACCATGTTGCTTAGTTGTCTGCAGCTCCCCTATTATTCTGGGTTTAGTTGTGGCTTTGTATCATGCGACACTCTGTATATCCTGTTGATACTGTAGACTGTGTTCCCTTCCACAGCCACTTCCTGTAGTGCCCAGAGTCTGTCTTTCAGACTGTAAATTATGCAACTTCCTTCACAGCTCTGATGGTGGATGGGATTGAATACATCCTAATTAGCAGTCATGCCTGCCCAGTCATACCCACAGATGGTTTAAACCTCCCAAGTCCCACCTCAAAGATCACAGCATGTTTCAAGAAGGAAACCCCTTCATACACTGTTCTGAAAGCTGTGCTGTTGCTTGGTGGGATTGAATGGATCACAATTGGAATTCAATCCTACCCAGTTAAATATGCTGACCAGAGTGACCAGGGAGAGTCCCAGTCCCTTAGATCCCGCCCTCCCAAAGCCCAGCTCCCTGTAAAGTGATATAGTTACATATGAAGGAAGAACCTTCATGATACCCTCCCATAGCCCTTCCTCTGTAGTCTTGCAGTAAGCCATTATTCTTTTGGCATGTTGCAAGACAGGATTGACACAGGAGGAGGTATGACATATTTACACCTTTTTACCACCCACATGAAGGCCCAAAAACACCCACAGGAACCCAAGCCCACATCAACTCTCAGAATTGCTACAAGTTACTCCCATAGCCCGCCCTCAAACTACAGAGGCGCAAAGGGCCATAGGACATGTAGTATCAGGACTGGAAAAGAAAGGAAACAGAAAGTCAGAGAACTTTGAAAATGCAGCCAAGAGGAGCAACATCACAGACACAAATCTGCTGTATACAGCTAAAGGGGGTAAGTTACACACAAACTGACAGTGGGGTTGTGTTTCATTTACATGCACAATGTTTCTGTTTTGGGGAGGTGAGTTCTTTATTAACCACTTTACTACCGGCCGCGGTCAATTGATGGCGGCACGATAATACTCTATTTCTGGGAGGACGTCATATGACGTCTTCGCCTTGCTGAGCCACTAGGGGACGCGTGCGTTACTGGGAACCTGATGTGCGTGCCCAGCGGCTGCGATATCCGCCGGGCACCCGCGATTGCCCAGTAACTGAGCAGGACCGTGGGTCTCTGTGTGTAAACACAGAGATCCACGTCCTGTCAGGGAGAGGAGACCGATGCTGTGTCTCTTGTACATAGGGACACAGATCGGTCACCTCCCCCAATCAGTCCCCTCCCCCTACAGTTTGAATCACTCACTAGGGTACACATTTAACCCCTTGATCGCCCCCTAGTGGTTAACCCCTTCCCTGCCAGTCACATTAACACAGTAATCAGTGCATATTTATAGCACTGTTCGCTGTATAAATGTGAATGGTCCCAAAATAGTGTCAAAAGTGTCCGCCGCAATATCGCAGTCACGATAAAAATCACTGATCGCCGCCATTACTAGTAGAAAAAAAATGCTATAAATCTATCCCCTATTTTTTAGCGGCTATAACTTTTGTGCAAACCAATCAATATACACTTATTACGATTTTTTTTACCAAAAATATGTAGAAGAATACGTATCGGCCAAAACTGAGGTTTTTTTTTTTTTTTTTACATATTTTTGGGGATATTTATTATAGCAAAAAGTAAAAAATATAGATTTTTTTTTTAAATTGTCGCTTTTCTATTGTTTATAGCGAAAAAAATTAAAACCGCAGAGGTGATCAAATACCACCAAAAGAAAGCTCTATTTGTGGGGAAAAAAATATTAAAATTTAATTTGGGTAAAGTGTTGTCCTTTAAATTGTGACAGCGCTGAAAGCTGAAAAAAGGCTTGGGCAGGAAGGGGGTGAAAGTGCCCAGTATTGAGGTGGTTAAGCTGAATTAAGCTGAAAATTGTCATTTTCAGAACGTTTGTTAAATTTTCTATTAGTTATTCAGACCAAAATGACAATCATTGTTGACCTTGGTAATCACAAAATTCAGTGGAGAATTATTATAATGTTTTTCTCTAATGAAAAATTGTACATATTGCATCGTGTATGTTCTAGGCACAAAGTAAATGCTTAATACATCTAGAATTCCATTCAAATAGCAGGTCTGATCGAAATTTGAAGGTCTTTTGAACATAATTGGTGATGGCAAAATTAGACTCAATGATGGCAAGATTAAATGTCGATGAGTGATTTTTCAGAATTTCTATACGAACATCCAAACAAACTTCTACTGTTGTATGGCCAGTATTAGAATGCATGTTCAACCAAAACTTTTATTTTTTGATAGACTGGGGAATGATTGGAACCCCTGTTGAATTTTTACTCTTGCGCTGTCTGGGGCTCTGTTAGAGAGATTTCCAACCATGTACTGCACACATGCAGCTGAAGGAGCTAAGAGCAGAAGGTCCAATATCGGAGCTCCAGAAATGTTGTGATGGCCATCCTCCTGGAGCTCCACAAAACTGTCAGATGTAAATTATTATTATTAGACATGATTTATATAGCGCCAACAGTTTATGCAGTGCTTTACAATGTATATAGGGGGGACAACACAATTACAGTACAGTTCAATACAAAAGGTACAGGAGGGCCCGGCTCGTAGAGCTTACATTCTAAAGGGAGGGGGTGGTGGTAGAAAAGGTAATAGCTGCAGAGATAAGGCCACGAGAGGGCATGCACCACTTTTGGATTTAATTCATAGTATGCCTACAGAATTTACAAAGTGGCTGAATGCCTGGAATTCAGCTTTAAAAAGCACTCTGGCAAAATCATTTGTTGGGCTCCAGGCAGATGAATTTCATCACACAAAAGAAAAAAACACAAATTCAAAAGAATGTGGCACTCCTAATGTTCCATTAACAGCTGATCAATAGCACATAATAAATCCATCAAGAGAAGGTACCCACAAACTCTGGACAAAAATTATTAGTGCAAAAGAATGTAATAAGTCCAAAGGAACAATCTGGGGTAGGCAGATCACCAACTTAACCACTTAGGACCCGGACCATTATGCATGTTAAAGCTGATGTCCGCTGAAAAAAAAAAAAAAATTAAATGCCAGCAGCTACAAATACTGCAGCTGCTGACTTTTAATATTAGGACACTTACCTGTCCTGGAGTCCAGCGCCGTCCGAAGCAGAGGACGAGCGATCGCTCTTCACTCTGCTGCCCCCCCCCCCCGCCATCCTTGGTGAGGGAACCAGGAAGTGAAACACCCCGGCTTCACTGCCCGGTTCCCTATAGCGCATGCGCGAGTCGCGCTATGCCTGCCGATTGGCTCCCGCTGTGTACTGGGAGCCGAGTGTTCCCAGAACACAACATGGGGGGGCGGGAGGTGACATCATGCCCGCAGTCTGCCCGAGACTGTGTGGCCAGAAGTGGGTACAAATACCTGTCTTTAGACAGGTATCTGCACCCCCCTCCCCCCTGAAAGGTGTCAAATGTGACACCGGAGGGGGGAGGGTTCCGATCAGCGGGAGTTCCACTTTAGGGTGGAGCTCCGCTTTAAGAACCTTGCCCCTTTTTGCGATTCGGCACTTTAACTGACAATTGCACAAAAGTTATAGCATTTACAAAATAGGGGTAGTTTTATGGCATTTTTATTAATATTTGTTTTACTAGTAATGGCGGCAATCAGCGTTTTTTTTCGTGACTGCGACATTATGGCGGACACATCGGACACTTTTGACACATTTTTGGGACCATTGTCATTTTCACAGCGAAAAGTGCTATAAAAATGCACTGATTACTGTGAAAATGACAATGGTAGTGAAGGGGTTAACCACTAGGGGGCGCTAAGGGGTTAAGTGTGCCCTAAGGGAGTGATTCTTTCTGTAGGGGGGCGTGGCTGTAGGTGTGATGTCACTGATCGTCGTTCCCTATAACAGGGAACAGACCGATCAGTGACACTGCCACAGAGAAGAACCGGGGAGGTGTTTTTACACTCACCTCTCCCCGTTCTTCAGCTCCTGTGACCCGATCGCGGGACACCAGCGGCGATCGGCTCTGCGGGTCCCGCTGGCGTGATCACGGAGCTTCGGACCGTGTCACACGCGCGACCCACGGCTGGGCTCTTAAAGGCGACGTACAGCTACGTGCCTGTGCCCAGCCGTACCATTCTGCCGATGTATATTGGCGTTAGGCAGTCCTTAAATGGTTAAAGGGGTTGTAAAGGTACAATTTTTTTTCCTAAATAGCTTCACTTACCTCACTTACCTTAGTCCTCCTTCACTTACCTCATCCTTCGATTTTGCTTTTAAATGTCTTTATTTCTTCTGAGAAATCCTCACTTCCTGTTCTTCTGGCTGTAACTCCACACAGTAATGCAAGGCTTTCTCCCTGATGTGGAGTGTCATGCTCGCCCCCTCCCTTGGACTACAGGAGAGTGAGGACGCCCACTAACACACAGCTCCTTTCTCCATCTGCAACGTAGAGAGCGTCCTGACTCTCCTGTAGTCCAAGGGAGGGGACGAGCATGACACGCCACACCAGGGAGAAAGCCTTGCATTACGGTGTGTAGTTACAGACAGAAGAACAGGAAGTGAGGATTTCTAAGAAGAAATAAGGACATTTAAAAGAAAAATGGAAGGATGAGGTAAGTGAAGGAGGACCGCACTAAGGTAAAGGAAGCTATTTAGAAAAAAAAAAAATTGTACCTTTACAACCCCTTTAAGAAAATGCAGATATCTTGAACCTTAGGGGTCAATGGCTCTCACGGCGCCTTGTAGCTGATCAATGAAGCTTCAAGCAGATGCAGACAGTATGCCAAAAAAGAGAAGCATCAGTAAAATAATATTTTAATAGGGCAACACAAAGTAGCAACTTTCACATCAAAGTAAATAATGCAGTGTGAAAGCTTTCTGTCACAGCCAAATACAGTGCATATGGAAAGTATTCACAGTGCTTCACTTTTTCCACATTTTGTTATTTTACAGCTTATTACAAAATGGATTAAATTTATTATTTTCCTCACAATTCTACAACCAATACCCCATAATGACAACGTAAAAGAAGTTTACAGAGAAAACATTGGTTTGCGAGTAACACGGTTAATGAGCGGTTCGCAATACGAGCATTTTTTTCTGATTCAGTTTGCGAGTGTTGTCTCGCGAAACGAGCAGGATTCAAGCCTCTGGGGTGTGCAGTACCGCATTTGGCAAGCGGTGCGGGGGCGCCGGAGCCGAGCCGATTGTAGCCATTTAAAAGTTTTTGAGCCTTTCCAAGTTCAGCCGAGCTGTGCCAGAGTATTGTTGAGGTTCTGCGGCCCCACCCCCACCTCTGGCCACATGCGGTATTGCATACCATAGAAGTCAATGTGGAACTAATTATTTTCGTTTCCATTGACTTCTATGGAAAAACTTGCTTTGATATGTGAGTGCTCTGGATTACGAGCATTCTCCTGGAACGGATTATGCTCGTAATCCAAGGTTCCACTGTATTTGAAATCTTAGCAAATTCATAAAAAAATCAAAAAAATCCCATGTACATAAGTATTCACAGCCTTTGCCCTGACATTCAAAACTGAGCTCAGGTGCATCCTGTGTCCACTGATCATCCTTGAGATGTTTCTATAACATTGGAGACCACCTGTGGTAAATTCAGTTGATTGAACATGATTGGAAGGGTAGACACCTGTCTATATAAGGCCCCACAGTTAACAGTGCATGTCAGAACACAAACCAAGCCATGAAGTCCAAGGAATTGTGGCCTCCATCATCTGTAAATGGAAGAAGTTTCCACCAAGCCAAACTGAAAGATCAGGGGAGAAGAGCCTTAGTCAAGGAGGTGACCAAGAACCTGATGGTCACACTGAGAGCTTCAGCCTTTCTCTGTGGGGAGAGGAGAACCTCCCAAAAGAACAACCATCTCTGGGGGACTCCACCAATCAACGTAGTTCCACTTTAACCACTTGCCGACCAGCCGTTACAGTTATACTGCGGCAGGTTGGCATGGTTGCGCGAATTGCCGTAGTTCTAGGTCAGCTGCTTTAAGAGCTCTAGGGGGTGCATGCGCCAGCAGCA
Organism: Rana temporaria; assembly: GCF_905171775.1. Taxonomy (NCBI): domain Eukaryota; kingdom Metazoa; phylum Chordata; class Amphibia; order Anura; family Ranidae; genus Rana; species Rana temporaria. The sequence continues at coordinate 362,716,327 of NC_053493.1, read as the reverse complement.
CAGTGCCGGAGACAATCTGGATGCGCATGACCGCCATGTCCACCAACGACCCCGCGATCGTTACAGAGAGAGAAAGAAAGGGGATCTGTCAATGTAAACAAACAGATCCCCATTCTGTCAGGGAGTACAGAGTGATTGTCTGTCCCTAGTGATCAGGAACAGCAAACGCTATCTACTCCCTGTCAGTACACTGCCCCCACAGTTATAAAACCCCCCTATGGAACACTTACCCCCTTGAATGCCCCCTAGTGTTAACCCCTTCCCTGACAGTAATATTTATACAGTAATCAGTGGCTATTTTTAGCTCTGATCGCTATATAAATGTCACTGGTCCCAAAAAAGTGTTAACGTGTCCGATCTGTCAGCCACAATGTCGCAGTCCCACTAAAAAAAAAAATCTATCCCAAATTTTGTAGACACTATGGGCCAGATTCAGATACAAATGTGTATCTTTAGGCGGGCGTAGCATATCTCCTATACGCTACGCCGCCGTAACTTTGTGAAGCGAGTATGGTATTCAGAAAGATTATGCGCCCGAAGTTAGGGCGGCGTAGCGTATAAGGGCCGGCGTAAGCCCGCCTAATTCAAAAATGGAAGATGTGGGCGTGTTTTATGTAAATTCAGTGTGACCCCACGTAAATGACGTTCATAACGAACGGTGCATGCGCCGCCCGCGAACGTATCCCAGTGCGCATGCTCCAAATTACGCCGCAAATAGTCAATGCTTTCGACGCGAACGTAACTTATGCACAGCCCTATTCGCGAACGACTTACGCAAAAGACGTAATCGACAGAAAATTTGGCGCTGGCCTGACGTCCATACTTAACATTGCGTACGCCTCATATAGCAGGGGTAACTTTACGCCGGAAAAAGCCTTACGTAAACAACGTAAAAAAATGCGCCAGGCGCACGTACGTTTCTGAATCGGCGTATCTACCTAATTTACATATTCTATGCGTAAATCTACAGAAAGCGCCACCTAGCGGCCAGCGTAAATATGCAACTAAGATACGACAGTGTAAGAGACTTACGCCGGCCGTATGTTAGTAAAATTCTGGCGTATCTTGCTTTCTGAATACAGAAAGAAGATACGCCGTTACTTCCTAGAACTTACGCGGCGTATCAATAGATACGCCGACGTAAATTCTATCTGAATCCGGGCCTATAACTTTTGCGCAAACCAATCAATATACGCTTATTTCAATTATTTTTACAAAAAATATGTAGAAGAATACATATTGGCCTGAACTGATGAAGAAATTTGTTTTTTTATTTTTATTTTTGGGGGATAATATAGCAAAAAGGAAAAAATATATCAAGCCGGTCAAGGGGCAGAGTGGCAAATACCACCAAAAGTAAGAGCTCTATTTGTGGGAAAAAAAAGGACATCAATTATTTTTGGGTACAATGTTGCATGACCGCAAAATTGTCAGTTAAAGTGGTTGTAAACCCTTATGTCCCGTACACATGATCTGAATTTCCGATGGAAAAAGTCAAACGGACATTTTCCATCGGAAATTCGGAGTTTAGATAGAGAACACATTCTCTTTTAGTCCGACGGCATCGAATGTGACGAGCGCATGCAAGGTCCTTTGAAAGGTCTGTGTGTACACTCGGGCGGCAAGAGATTCTTGCCAAGAATCCCGTCGGGAAAAACTTAATTTTTTTCCTGACGAGATTCTTGCCCATGTGTACGAGGCCTCAGGCTTACCTGTGGGTGCAAGAAATATCTACTAAACCTACACGGTTTAGGAGATATTTACAATAGAGACTTGCGCCGATGCCGATTTAGATTTTTTCCCCAGAGGGTTTATGTCATGGATATGTAGTATGTCTGGCAGCTTACCTTTCTCTACATGTGTTCATTAGAGGCCAGACTCTCTTATCTGGCTGCCTTTATCATCTCTCCTCCCTGTATGGCTCCACCCCAGGCATCCCAGGAACTGTATATTAACCAGTTCACTGCAGGTCCGCTTTGCTGATCAACGTTGTTTATTAGCATTGTGTTCCTGCTTGCTGTGTGCTACATTATTTCTGTGTACCGATTTTGGCTTGTCTCTGACTACTCCTGTTTGCCTGTGACCCTGACCCTTGGTTATCCTCGTCTGCCTGTTGCCCCGACCTCGGCTTATCCCTCACTTTCTCTGTGTGCTGAGTGGCTGCTTCCCCTCTCTCCCTACGGAGCGTAACCTAGGGGACTCTCGGGGCCGTGACCTGGATCCAGTTGCAGCGAAAGCCATCCTCACCACTAGAGGCTCTGGTGAATACCAGCTGGATCTTAGATTCCGCGCCCTGGGGAATCTTGGGTTCAAGCTTCCTGTAGGGTCCCTGTTTGTGCCCCAGTGAACCTCTCCTCCATATCCTCTCTGTGGTCCATCCGCAGCAGTCTGCTATAGGGTTCACTACCTTGAGGTGCACCCCTGACTCCAACGGGGTGCACTTGTCATCTGGCCACAGGTGACCTAACAGTTTACTTCCTCTTTAAAGCTACGCAGTGCAGTATCACAAAAAATGGCCTGGTCATTAAGGGGCAAATCCTTCCAGTCCTTAAGTGGTTAAAACATTCGGTAAAGGTGACCCTGTAAAAACATTATTTTTCCAAATAAAAATTACAACCACTTTCATTAAGAGTAATGACATGCAAATATGCAAATCAGCAAAGCTTACCATGCAAGTGAACCTTGATAAATACTCGTCACAGACTGGGCGTACGTCCTTTGAAGAACGATTTTACTTATTACTTGTGATATATTATAAATCTCTGAAAGATTTATAGTCTCTCAAAATGCTGCATAATCATAACGTATGTACAAAGTTTGCTCGAAACCTCCATGTTTGGCTCCAAAAATGGAGGTAAGCACCGTCTGTCTTGAAAATGATCTATTGATGTACTGTACCCTGTGAGCACAATAATTCATCTCATTAAATCTCAGAAAAACACTCAATTTCTAATAGGAAAGCAAAAAAAATAACAAGGAAAGTTGATTCATAGCAGTTGGTCATTCCAATTATCCAGACTTCTGCGTATAATTTATTTAAAAACTAAATTATGCATGAATAGTGCACAACTAATTAGGGGAGAGAAGGGAAATGTAATTTACATTCTTGATAAGAAAATTGTACTTTACAAAAAAATATGTAAAACAAGACAAAGTGTCGAGTGACTGAGGTTATTAGTGGAGTAAATTACAACAGGTCACAAAGGATGATTGTCTCATTTCCGAGCCACGTAAACTTTTCACATTTCATAAGAATACAAATGTACAAAGCAAAACATCGATAGTTGAGAAGTTTAGAACCACACTGCATGAAACAAACACATGCAGTTATTGTTATTGCACAGATCTCTAGGAATAAATCAGCTGTATAGAGGACTTGTCTTGACAGGACGCACTCGCTCCACTGGATACAATGCAGCAGGTAAAATGGGCTCTATTCTTTTAGCTTTGTACTGGGGCATTGAGGGAGGAGATGAAAACACTGGCAAGGAGACCTTGGAAAAATATGTCCATTAACCACGTGACAGCCGGAAGATTTATACCCCCCTTCCTGACCAGGCCATTTTGTTTGACACAGCGTTACTTGAACTGACCATGTCGCGGTTGTGTGAGACTGTAGAATTGGACTAGGGACTAGTGAGTTGGGCTATCTACAATATCGGGGCGGTGGCACACTTAGTACCAGTGCATCCGTACTATCACCATACGGTTGATGCACATGAAATTTAGGTTTTTCTTTCATGTGTGAGACTGTACCCAAATAACATTGATGTCCCTTTTCCCCACAAATAGAGATTTCTTTTGGTGGTATTTGATTACCTCTGTGGTTTTAATTGTTTGCACTATATACAAAAAAAGACCAATTTTTTATTTTGTTTTATCTTCTGCTAGAACACATTCAATAAAAAATGTAAAAAACAAAACAAATTTCTTCATCAGTTTAGGCCAATATGTAATCCGCTACATATTAATTTGTTTTTCGCAAAAGTTATAGGCCCAGATTCACGTACGCTACGCCGCCGCAACTTAGAGAGGCAAGTGCAGTATTCACAAAGCACTTGCGTCCTAAGTTACGGCGGCGTTGCGTAAATGTGCCGGCGTAATCGCGCGTAATTCAAATGATGAAGAGGTGGGCGTGTTATGCAAGTTAAACATAACCCCACGTAAATGACGCTTCGAACGAACGGCGCATGCGCCATCCGTGGACGTATCCCAGTGCGCATGCGTCGGATAAAATGCCTAAGATACGTCGAACACTGCCTACGACGTGAACGTAACTTACGCACAGCCCTATTCGCGTACGACTTACGTAAACAACGTAAAAAGATGCGCTTGTTCCGACGTCCATACCTTGCATGGGCTGCGTCACCTAGAGACCAGCTTTAACTTTACGCCGGCGTATGTCTTAAGTAAACGGCGTAACTAATTGCGACGGGCGTACGTACGTTCGTGAATCGGCGTATCTTGCTCATTTACATATTCAACGCGAAAATCAACGGAAGCGGCACCTAGCGGCCAGCTTAAATATGCACCCCAAGATACGATGGCGTAGGAGACTTACGCCACTCGTATCTTGGCCAAATCTATGCGTAACTGATTCTATGAATCAGGCGCATAGATACGACGGCGTATCTGGAGATACACCGTCGTAAATCTTTAAGAATCTGGGCCATAGTGTCTACAAATTATGGGATATTTTTATTTATTTATTTATTACTAGTAATGGCAGGGGATCAGGGACTTAAAGTGGGACCGCAATATTGTGGTGGACAAATTGTACACCTAAATGACACTTTTTGGGGACCAATGACATTATCACAGTGATCAGTACTAAAAATATGCACGGTCACTGTACTAATGATGCTGGCAGGGAAGGGGTTAACATCAGGGGCGATCAAGAGGGTTAACGGTGTGTCTAAATAATGTTTCAGTGTAGTGGGGGAGGTTCTTTTACTAGTGGAAGGCATGGATTGGTGTTGCTGCCTTACAGAAACACAGGATCCATTATTTTTGTACTGACAGAATGAAAACCTGCCTTGCTTACATAGGCAAATGATCAGCTGGTCCCGGCAGACATCGGGGTCCATGGGACCCGCTGATCAGCTCCTGCTGTGTAAAATCACAGCGGGAATGGGCTACCGGCAGCTCGCTCTCGTGCCCAATACCCAGAAGTGCAGAATCACATATACATACATACATACACATATATATATATATATATATATATATATATATATATATATATATACACATACATATACATACACACGTGATCCTGCACAGCGCAGCCACCCTGTAGCAGTAAATGTGCTATAGGGTGGTCGGCAAGCCGTTAAATTGACATTACCTGTGAGGAAGGACCGATTCACCTTGGTGTATGGAAACCAGTGCAGGCTTATACACATACTTCTGCCCATAGCTCTGTGAATCGGGTAACTGATGGACTTAAATTACTGAGTGGGCCCAGCACTGGTATAGATAGGGAGCAGGTGGGCCTGGAGGGAGCCTACATCTCAAAGGTAAACCTGCTTAGTGCAGCCTAATGCACATTGGGGCTGTTAGCAAATAGACTGTGCACTTTGCAAGTACAGTTGCACTAATTTTCCCCAGAGCTTAGTGAATGTGGTGAAGCTTTACTTTGTAAAGAATACCCAATTAGGTGCAAGGAATATCACAGGATTTTTATTATTACTCCCCTATAGGACCCGACTCCCATAAATCTTTGCTCTGAGCCAGAGGCCAAGTTCCTTTTTTGTCCTCCTCATAAGACCAAAATGGTTAAAGTCTTACTAACTTGCGTCCTTTAGACGTGGCAGAGGTCATGCTGTGGCTTAGTTGGTTAAAGCGCATGTCTAGTAAACAGGGAATCCTGAGTTTGACTTTCAGCAGTGCCTTCCTTTGGTTCTAGGAATCTCTCAGATATTGTGAAGTTATATCTACAAGCTACAGCTTCCATCAGGCTTTTAGAACGCCTGTGGCATGGATTGTCCAGGCCATCTGACAGGCTCACAGGGCCAAGGGCCTGGCTCCCTTGGAGGTAGTGACCGCTCACTCGACCAGGAGTAAGTCTACATCTTGGGCAGCTTTGTAGCATGTGGTTCCCAATGTAATCTAAACCTTGTTGTCCTCCAAAAAAAAAAAAAAAAAAAATGTATGGCTCATTGTGTAGAGTGTCAGGAGGACCTGGACTTGAACCTGGGGGCTCAGCTGTGTCTGGCATTGAACCTTCTCACTGAGCTATCTGAGATGCTGGACAGCGCCTTTGCAGATCCTTTAGACAACCCTGCCTTGTACCTTGAACTCTTTGCTCCTCCCATGAACTTCCTGATATAAGCCATGTCCTCCTTGCCAGAATATTGTGCTATCTCCAGCCAGTATCTTGCTCCTGTCTTCCCTGCTGCCGTCCATATTTTCTACTGCTCGTTATCGACCCTTGGCTTGTTCCTCGACTACGCTTCTGCCCGATCCAAACCTGAAAATACTTATTACCGACCTTTTGTCTTGTTTACCAACCACGCTTATGTTCGATCCTTACCTGCTCATCCGCTACTGAACCCTGGCTTGTTCACCTCCTGGTGGGGCGATCCTGAGGACCGCGACCTGGTGCTAACACGCAGCAAAATCCATCTCTACCATCAGGAGCTCTGGTGAACACCAGTTAGTACTTAGACTCCGCACCTCAGATGAGCCTGTGTCATCTGCCGGGCCTGTGTACCTATCTTGGTGGTCAGTGGTAGTCCTGCAACTGCTGTAGCAATACAGCCTCCTTCTTTATCCCCTGTTTATTTTGGTTTGAAGGTCCTGTCTGTTGACGGCACAAATTAAAGCCTTTGGTCCAGCATTGCCTACCTAGTTAGTTCCCATATGTATGCTGCCATGGAGTCTATCAGAAAAACTGAAAATTTCCTATCAAATACTTACCGTAATTTTCGTTTCCGGATGGACTCAGCAGCAGGAGTTCCCTCCGGTGTCTTGAGTAGGCTAGTTATAAAACGCGGCTTCTGGCTCAGAGCAAAGATTTATGGGAGTGGGGTCCTATAGGGGAGGGGTGGAGGCGGGGTTAACCCATACGTATGCTGCCATGTAGTCAATCAGGAAAGGAAAATTACGGTAAGTATTTGATAGGAAATTTTCAGTTTTCTTGCAACTTTAATTCGTCTCTTATTCTTGAAAAAGACTACATGATTATTTTCCTAGGCTTAATTTTCTGCTGCATTGACCTCGATCACAACAATATACATAAATGCCTTACTACATACATATTTACCATTTAGAACTTCGTTCAGCTATGCATTAGTGAAGAATGAATGGGACACAAAGACAGCTAAAGAAGGCTGATTCTATGTTTAACAATGATTTCTCTGTTAATCCATAACAAAATTGATTTCTCACACTTCAAAGCACAGCCAGCATGTGAGGGGCCTGAGATATATCCTTTGCGCACATATTCTGCGCTTACCTCATGAACTTCTCACCCCTCTGATATAGTTTCTGATGGCTGCGTATTGACCAGAGGAAATTCAGCTGACAAAGCCGAGAGGGAAACAGGACTGGGAATCATTAATGCACCGAACTCATCGCTTTCTGTATCACCATACAGTAAGTGACCTTCGTATTAACCGCTCAATAGGAACACCTAGGACCGCACTGAACATCTGAAGCTTTATATATTGTTTAATAAGCTGAAATCGTGTGAATAAAATGACATTGTCAAAGTATCCCATTTCCAAAATCTTGCAATTTCTCAGTAATATGCTGGCAACATAAACCATACAAACATCATTCAAGGCTGATAACCTTTAGTGGAAAGAATCCTACCTCGTCACACACCTAATCAAAGCTAGCATGCCACGAGATAGCATATGGATGGTATTACTGGCTCTGCTGCCATTTAAATGGCACAATATAACTCAGCTAGAATCAAACCCATCCTGCATATACATATTTTAAAGGAGAACTCCAGACAATGCAATTTGTGCTTTGTTTTATTTTAGTCCCATATTTGCAAAAAAAAAGAAAACAAAAAGCCAAAAAGAAAAGCAATATTCCATAATTAAAGTGTTACTAAACCCACAACAGTAAAATCAGTCTGAATATGCAGTAAAGCATGCCTGTTATACTCACTATGGAACCTAATGGGGTCAATAATCTGCATTGTGTAAAAAGGCTGTCTGATCCTGTCTGCTCTGATCCTCCCCTTCAACCTCCTGACAGTACAGAGCCTTGGGGGACAAGCTGCACATGCTCAGTTTGGCGTGTATTGCTAGAGATTTTCCTTTTTACTTGGGAGATTGCATGTGATCAGCAGAGGGCCAATCAACACTGTCAGGACAGCACAGGACAATCAGTCTCCTCCTACAAGCTTTTTTTTTTCTCAAACAAAGGTTTTTATTGAGCATATGTAAAAAAGAAAACAGTTTACACTTTCCAGAGCATAGTCACATTTAAAATCCCATGGGAGAGTACATTTGTAGCAAAACATTACACTTCAATCACATCCCCGCAATATGGTAGGTTTCCCTGCAACCATCCCCCTCCCTCCCCCTTCCAGGGCATGCACGAGTGTGCTTAATCCGGCTGGGCGCAAACCTAGAATAACCTCGTACACTAGATCTACTCCTACAAGCTTTAACCAGACACTGATAGAAGTCACAAGACTGCTCTAACTGCTGATGAGAAAAGGTATTTAGAAGTTTGTATTTACTACACTTTAAGCTTTCATCCTATACAATAAAATAAATATCATCTTAAGCCATAATGCTGATTCATTAAATAAAATAAACAAGCGTGGAGTTAAATTGTTGGGGGGGTTATAGCTGGATCACAGACCTGCATGCATACACTAACAATGGCTCACATGTGCAAAGAGGATCGAAAAACCAATATAGCAGATTGCATGCATTGCCAGGGTTTAAGTTTTCTTACTATGCAGTCCTAGTTTAACATTCAAATAACAATGATTTATGTTTTTTTAATGTTCTTTCAAGGTGCACCACCAAATTCAAACATTAAAAAAAATAAGCTGACAGACTTGCTAAGTAATAAAACATTTATGTGCCAAGCTTAAAGCAGTAATAAACCCAAAAGCAAACTTTTATTATATTGCAGCTTACCATTTCCTAGATGTGATATCTGCATTCATTTTATTTCCTTTATTTTCATCTGGTGATCCAGCCAGGAAGTATGTTGTGTTTCTTTTACAATATTTGTATTAAAGTTTCAAGAATCATAGCATGCAATGGTTTGTCCATGGGTAAATTTTAATCGGCTATAATACTCTACTCCTTGGAGAACAGCAACCTGTAATGATAGCCTTCATATCCCCCCCCCCCCAGACTGACAATGCTGCTATCCAAAAGGTGCCCCCTGTGCTCTTTCATCATGAATGGAGGCATTTTAATACAGGAGGTGTGTTACTGGTCAGATAACCAGGTGAAAACAAAAGGAAAAAAGTCTAAAGCCCTGTACACAGGGTCCAGATTCTCGTCAGGAAAAAAACGTTTTTCCTGACGAGATTCCTGGTAAGAATCTCTTGCCGGCCAAGTGTACAGACACACCATTCAAAAGAACCGCTTATCTTTTAAATGGCGCAAACTCGGTGACGCCATCGACTACGATGAGCATGCGCTCGTCACATTTGATGCCGTCGCTGCCATCTTGCTTCACCCTACCTATGCCCTGGAAGCTACCGCGCATGCGTCAAAGTCATTTTGAGCATTCGCGGGTTTCAATGGAGAGGTAAGTATACACACGCTTGGGTTTCTCGGCAGGAAAACACTGCCGAGAATCTCACGATGATAAAATGGAGAACAGGTTCTCTATTTTTCTCGTCTAGATTCTGGGCAGTTTTCTTGACGAGAAACTTGAAAGCCTCGTACACACGCACAGTTTACTCGGCAGGAAAGCTATGCCAGCTGGTTCTTGCCGAGAAAACCGTGTGTGTGTACGAGGCTTTAAAGAGAAAAAATAATGCAGACACTGCTAATGATTGTTAAGCTGCAATATATTACATTTCTGATTTTGGGTTTAAATAGAATAGAAAAAAACACTTCTGTTTTTATGCTTCAATATAAAAGGGTTCAACATATGTATGAGTATTTATTACTGTAATCTCAAGCACCAGATGAAGGAATCTTGTGTACTGGCTAGTACTTTAATTTTTAAATAATGCACACATAAACCCGCACATACACCATACAATACCCCTGTACCATACACCATATGGTTAGCTGATAGTTTTTGTAAAATTGGATTTTTGACTTACCAGTAAATCCAGTCCGGGGGTATAATATGGGACCCAGGCTTCTTTGTCTTTACAACTGGGTTATATACAGCTACAGGACCATCAGGGAAAAAAGCCGCTGGGACATCCCCCATATAACCCTCCCCACTCCCAGCTCGTCACATTTTTGTAGAAAGAAGTTAGGAGATTATACCGTGTTTCCCCCGAAAATAAGACCTACCCCGAAAATAAGACCTAGTGCTTTTTTCCAGGAGGGCTGCAATATAAGCCCTACCCCGAAAATAAGCCCTAGTTCGGGGTGATTTTTGAGGAAACACTGTATAATCCTGTTACGGCGGTGTGCAGTGTGCTGTGTGACCGTAGCAGTGTCAGGTGCCCTTTAATGCAGAGCGGCACTCAGCTGATCTCCCCGCTGGTCTCCTTCTCCTGCCTGTCTGCGTGGGATCTTGGGCCCCTCCCCTCCCTTCACAGAGCTTTGGCGGGTAATTGAAAGCGCTGTACAGTGCAGAGCCTCTGGAATCAACGTGTGCGGTATGCAGCACGGATACTCCGGTCTCTTCTCCTGCCTGTCTGCAGGGAGCTTGGTCCCCCTCCCTTCACAGAGCTTCGGCGTGTCACTGAATCTACAGTGCAGAGCCTCTGCAATCAACATGTGTGTCTCTGGTCTCCGCAAGGTATTTACATTTTTTTTCCCCTCACATGCTGGTGTGCCCTCTTCCCTGCTTCGAGCATTGCAGAGGAAGGGGGGCTGGGTTCCCTCGCTGGTGGCTGGGAGAGGTGGAGGAAGGCTGAGGTGTTTAGCACTGTTGGATTGCAGAAGCACACACATTCTGTATTGTGTGCTACTGCTGTAAAAAGAATTTGGGCATTTTAAGTTTGTTCAAACTGTGGATTCCTGACAGACAGGGAGAGAGTGAATATATTAAGACCTACCCCAAAAATAAGCCCTACTGGGTCTTTTGTTGCCAAAATTAATATAAGACCCAGGCTTATTTTCGGGGAAACACGGTAGGAACAGAAGGGGGAGTCCTGTGTATCGTACCATACTCCAGGAAACAAATTTAAAGCGGGATTCCACCCACAATTGTTTTTTAAATTCAGCAGCTAACAGTGTAGCTGCTGACTTTTAATAAGGACACTTACCTGTCCTAGTCGCCCGCGATATTGGTCCCCTGGCGGCGATCACTGGCGATCGATCGGTCCTGGCGCCTCCATTCTTACTAAGGGAAACGGGTAGTGAAGCCTTACGGCTTCACTGCCCATTTCCTATTACGCATGCGCAACTAGCACGGCGATTTGTGAATGGGTGGCTGCCTCCTGGGATACACACTGTTCCCAGACGGCAGCGCGGCTCATTCACCAGAAGACACAGCGACGTAGGACGAGCCAGAAGATCCATTGCGGTGGAAGAAGAGGCAGAAGAGCTAATTCCGCATAGCAACCGCCCTTTCAGGTGAGTATAAAATTATTATTTTTTTCATTTTATTTTTTTTATTTTTTTTCACATTTTTGTGCATACAAAAAAAACAAAAACGGGTGGAACTCCACTTTAACACAAAAGTCAAAAGTCCTATTTTCCTGATTGTAAAGTACAAAACACAGGCTTAATAGTCTTTACAACTGGGGTGGGCAACCTAGCAAACTAAGTCAACAGGTCCACATAATAGTCAAACATGTGTTATTAACCAATTAAAAACTGAACACTTTCACCCCCTTCCTGCCCAGGCCAATTTTCAGATTTTAGCGCCGTCACAATTTAAATGCCAATTACTCTGTCATGCATACTGGATTTTTATAATTTTATAATTTTTTGGGCGGCAAGTGGTTAAAGTGGAGTTCCACCCATAAATATAACATTACATCAGTAGTTTTAAAAAAATGTCATTAGTCCTTTACGATTTTTTTTTATTTTTTTTAGATGCCTTCAAAGTGTTGTTGCTAGGCAGAATAGTTAATCTTCCCACTTCCTGCAACGAGGTGCCTAATGCTTCCTAACCTACACCGCACAGACTCCTGGGAATGTAGTGGGCGTAACTTTCCAGGAGTCTGTGCACTCCCCAGTCTCAAAGAATCATGTGACTTGGACAGCACAGGTGCTGAAACCTGATATGACACTGCTTGTGCAGCACTGAGCATGTGCGGGATCTGCAAGGCTGAAATCCAGGAAGTCATACAGTCTGGCTTCATGATGCCCACACTTAAGATGGCCCCAGTCAATTTCTATTTTATAAAATGTCTAAATGCTGTAACAACCTAACAAAACAGACCTTAGTTTACAGACAAACTTTACTAGAATACATTAAGCTTGTGTATTACAGGGGTATTTATATTTAAAAAGTGAAATTGTGTCCGGAACTTCGCTTTAAACACACCTTGTAGGTGTCTCTCAGTTGGTCACTAGGATACAGTGTTTATGGAAAACCAGGAATTACAGGGGGGGCCTACAACAGGACAGAATGGGGGAGATTTACTAAAACTGGTGCAGCTGTGCATAGTAACCAGTATTCAATTAAGCTTTGACAATAAAACGTATAAGTTAATTGGTTATTATGCACAGCTGCACCAGATTCTGTGTGCACCAATTTTAGTAAATCTCCCCCAATGTCAGTTTATTATGTTTTTTTTTTCATAGACAGAGGTTAACATTTAGACCAGAGCTCTTGTAAAGGTTGTAAATCCTTTAACAGAGCAGAGTTCTTTTTAAGGTAGACATGCTGTAGCGATAGATATAAAGCAGATGTACTCTGTGTGCTGAGAGATATTCAGTTTTACACAGGGCTCTACAAACCTCTTTCTGTTATTTGCTGATGAAATGGAAGACCATCAGTTAGACTCAAGCTCATCCAGTTGCTTATGTTTAAGCTGTTATGGCACATGTGTGTGTGACAGCTGGGGGACTTATATTGCAGAGATTGTGTAAATATCACATGACGAAACCACTTAGAGCTTGGCGCAGTGTCAACACACTGAAAACAAAGGCTTGGACTTCAGCGCCAAGAGTTTTCATAACTGTACTCCATAGGGAGAACATATTTACTCTCTAGATTTGTGAAAAAGTGTCAAAACTTTATCAGAAGTACAGACAAGGGCCAGATTCACAGAGATCTGCGGCGGCGTAACGTATCGTCTTTACGTTACACCGCCGCAAGTTTTCAGCGCAAGTGCCTGATTCACCAAGCACTTGAGTGTAAACTTACGGCGGTGTAACGTAAAGCCGTCCGGCGCAAGCCCGCCTAATTCAAATGGGGCGTGTACCATTTAAATTAGGCGCGTTCCCGCGCCGAACGTTCTGCGCATGCTCCGTTAGGAATTTTCCCGCCATGCTTTGCGCAAAATTACGGCGCCCCGACGTGTTTTTTGAACGGCGACATGCGTAACGTAATTTCGTATTCCCGGACGTCTTACGCAAAAAAAAAAAAATTTAAAATTCGACGTGGGAACGACGGCCATACTTTAACATGGATGGTGTCATTTTACCCCATGTTAATAGCACTCTTAACTTTGCGACGCGAAAAAACGACGTAAGAGAATGCGACGAATGCGGATCGACGTAATCAGCTAATTTGCATACCCGACACTGGAAAGCGACGCAAACTCCACCCAGCGGCCGCCGGAGAATTACACCTAAGATCCGAAGGCGTACGAAGCCGTACGTCTGTCGGATCTTAGCCAAAAGCCGTCGTATCTTTGTTTGTGTATTACAAATAAAGATACGACGCGGCAAATTTGAAAGTACGCCGGAGTATCAGCAGATACTCCGGCGTACTTTTTCTGTGAATCTGGCCCTATTCCCTTTACACTTGCAAACAGAAACACATACTATGCATGGCATTTATAGCAAACATATGCAGAAACCCTCTGCAACCAACCAGGACTCACGTTTCTCTTAGTCGGCCTAAACAAATCTGAAAGATGCTAAAAAGGTGATTGCTTGCTTGGACACTACACACTGCAACCAACTTGCACTATGTTGCTAAACAAAGCTATTTATGAATTTAGAGAGAACATGCCAAACATTGGCACATAAAATTACGTAAATTACCTATACTAAATATTTTATAACAGTGTGGCCGTAACCCTCACAGATTACTTTTTAATAATTACATGTATTCTCCCTCCTACCTGAGCCTGTGGCCATGCTGTCAGGATTACAAAGACAACTAAATGCTTGGTTAGTTCACAGTTTTACCCTCTTCCAGCAGCCCAAAAGAACATAGGGCTAGATTCAGGTAGATCTGCGAATTTTTACGGCGGTGCAGCGTACCGTATTTACGCTACGCCGCCGTAAGTCAGAGAGGCAAGTGCTGTATTCACAAAGCACTTGCCTCCTAAGTTACGGCGGCGTAGTGTAAATGGGGCCGGCGTAAGCGCGCCTAATTCAAATGAGGATGAGGGGGCGTGTTTTATGTTAATTATTGGTGTCCCGACATGATTGACGTTTTGTACGAACGGCGCATGCGCCGTCCGTGGAATTTCCCAGTGTGCATTGCTCCAAAGTATGCCACAAGGACGTCATTGGTTTTGACGTGAACGTAAATTACGTCCAGCCCCATTAACGGACGAGTTACGCAAACAACGTAAAATTTTCACATTTCGACGCGGGAACGACGCCCATACTTAACATTGGCTACGCCACCTAGGGGGCAGCTTTATCTTTACACGGCGTATCTCTTACGGAAACGGCTTATCTTTACTGCAACGGGCAAGCGTACGTTCGTGAATCGGCGTATCTAGTCATTTACATATTCTATGCCGAAAACAACGGAAGTGCCACCTAGCGGCCAGCGGAAAAATTGCACCCTAAGATACGACGGCGCAGGCCGTCGTATCTTAGCTAGGTTTAAGTGTATCTCAGTTTGAGCATACACTTAAACTTACGACGGGCTTAGATTCCGAGTTACGTCGGCGTATCTACTGATACGACGGCATAACTCTTTGTGAATCCGGCCCATAGTTTATTAACCCTGAGCTCAGGCAAGACAGGCTAGCTTTCCATAAGGGCCTTATAGTCGGAAATGTCTGCTCTGGCAGAGAGAGAGAATACATGCAAATAACAGGGCATGCATCTATCATTGAGTGGCAAGGCAAATATATTAAAAGACTGGACATTCAGATTTCTATTCTTTATTGTTTTTTTTTTTTTATATATTCTTTATTTATGACGACGGGATGTACAGCAAACAGATACACATGCCAGCAAAGCCATGTTGTCCTAGGTCAGTGATGGTGAACCTTGACACCCCAGATGTTTTGGAACTACATTTCCCATGATGCTCATCTACACTGCAGAGTGCATAGCATCATGGGAAATGTAGTTCCAAAACATCTGGGGCACCAAGGTTCACCATCACTGTCCTAGGTCATAGCATTGATAGCATAGACAGAGCACTAAATGGAGAACACAGAGTATTCTCGAGGGTATAACATTCAAGGTATGCAGAATATTGCTAGGGCCATGAGAATATACCCGTAGGCAGACCCTGCCGAACGCTGCAGGATGTGAACAAGGTCTGGCCAATAGCGAAGGGGTATATGTCGCAGATAAAAGATAGGAAAATAGGTAAAAAGTGGAGGGGGGCAGGGATACTGGTTCTTTTAAAGGATGAGAGAGGACAGGATAGCAAGCCTCTTCTCTTTATTATAGTTCTACTTTAGACAGTCAGTGCACCCAAAACTAACACCTTTTTTTGCATTACATAATGGATAGTTAGATAGCCCATTTGTTTTTTTAACCCTCCAGAAGAAAGATGAGTACAAAAAGCCAGTAGATGATTGTTTGATTTGGCCCTTTACACTGGCGATGATCAAAAAAAGAGATTTGCTATTCATAGATATTTGCCTGAATATCTACATTCAGATTAGTTTGATCTGTGAAAAATCACACAAATTAGAAATCCGTGAAAGAGGATTTATTGTCTTTCAGACGTGTTCCCCATATGCTCAGAAATAATTTCTCACCTACCACAATTCTCTCTTATATCCACTCAATTCCGCAACCCAAAGTAGCTTTTCAATACCTTCAATTCTCTGCCCCATCCTCTGCCTCCTCCCCCAGCTTGTTGCTTCCCATCTGAAGATGTATCCACATATTTCACTTAGAAAATAGACAAGATATAAAATGCCTGCACTAGACAACCTAGTTTGTTAGCCCACTTTAACAAGTTTCACTCCAAAAACATGCCATCTCCAACTACTGTCACATCTTACTCCTCAAGTCTACTACAGGAACGATATATTCACTCTTCATCAACAGACTTTCTCTCCGGTGATTATTTGATTGTTTCATTTTTTTATTCCTATAACTCCTTTGAAACTGCCCCTACCAAAGTTGCCAATGAACTAATGAATGCAAAATTCAAAGGCCTATTCTCCATTTTCATTCTTCTTAGCCTGCCTTTGGTCTTTGACACCACTGATCCGTCTTTACTGCTCCAGGCACTTCCTTCTATAGTCACCAAAGGTCTTGCATTCTCTTGGATCTCACCTTACCTTTCTAGACAAACAGTTATTGTCTTTGTTCTTGGACAACTTCTCTTTTCCTTATAATCGTAGCCAACTGATTCATTCATTTGCTTTCAACAACACTTTTACAGATGATATTCTATTCTATCTTTCAGTTCCTAATAACTTAATTCTCCTATTCATATCTACTTTCCTTCCCTTACACTCTTTTAAATGTAGTATTGATAAAACAGAAATTGTAATTTTTCTACCAGTTTCCCTATCTGAAATAATTATGGTTGAGAGCTCTCTTCTCACTCCCTTATTGCTACTCCTAGACTATTGCTTTGCAATTTCGTAAAATTCAGTTTAAACATAGCCCTTAATCCACAAATCTCTTTACAAACGGTGTTTACAGTCTCCACTCTGCACATGGCCTTCTCCTCCGCTCTAGTCCCTTTTTCACTTCTTATAAGGTTCTTCCATCCTTTGCAGTTCTCTCCCACATGTCGTCCAGAATTCTTCAAGTGATACCATTTTCAAGCACATCCTTATAACCCACCAGAGAGGTCTACAGTCTGGGCTTTACATATTACATCATCTGCATTACCAACATAGCTAATACTTTGTACAGCCCTACAAAAGATGGTGCCACCATTTAAATAATAATATAATTAATGATTTTTCGCAGATAGGAAAAATTTATTTTCATACACTTATTTTCAGGATACAAAAAGCATTGATTCTACAAATACTCATTAGATATTGCAATGTGCACTGAAGCATAACTGCTTTCCCTTGACTGCGATTCTATAGTGACATTAAGTGAACTCCCCTCCCTTTTACTGTTGTGATAAGCCGCCTCTGCTGCCAATAGGCCTAGTTCATTAAACTATACCAGATGTGGACCTGCAATAGAACCAAGTCTTACAGCGATTCCATCACTAAACAAACACTGAATAAAAGATGTTCCTGCAAAGAATCCCATATCTACCTACCTGTGCAGCTGCAGAGAAAAGGAATGACTTCTTTGCAGATGCAGCTTTTATTTTGTGTTTCAATTAAGTGACAGAGTTGGTTTAAAATGTATCTCGGAGCAAAAAAAACAAATAAAAAAAAAACCTATGCAGTACATCTCTTGAATATGTGCACATGCTTTCTCACTAAAAACATGGCAGCTTTAAAACAATGTTGATTCTTCCAGACATGCACACAGCATCACTTTAAGCAGAACTCCATTGTCCAGCAAATTAAATTATGAAAAGTAGATTTCATTGCAGTACTCACCTCCTCTGTGGCACTATCACCTGCCAACTTACCACTCCCATACACAACTTTTTTGGTTTAAATTATTGCCAGTGTTATTTAACCCACTTCTTTTAATCCCAGGCTGTCAATGACACTCCCAATAAGAGGTGCAAGATCACACAGCCTGGGCTCGCAGGACCCCTGGACTAAGTACAGCTCATGAATCATTACTTGAGAGCGGATCAGTCCAGAAAGAATAGCTAGTCACAGAGTTGCTTAGCCTCGTTTTCAAGTCCTATGCATGAAAACATAGGAACTGGGGTGCCGAAAAATGGCCGCAGGTGCTTTGAACTAATGAGTTAAAATGTTAAATATTTGGCTGTAGCAGGAGGCAGTTTGTTCACAAAGGGCTGGAGAGCAGTACAGTATTGAGTGTCTTTAGGCAACAGTGAAGCATGGTGGAGGTTCCTTTTAAGTTTGGAGCTGCATTTCTGCAAATCGAGTTGGAGATTAGGTCAGGATCAATGGTGACCTCAATGTTGAGAAACACAGGCAGATAATTCTCCCACTTGCCATACCATCAGGTTGGGTTCATACTGCTGCATGGAGTGGCTCACAGCAGGGGTCCGGTGCGTCCCAGTTTACTGTTTCAGTCCCAATTTTTGGCTGAATTTGAAACTGACCAGAAGACATACAGGACTCCTGTGCAATTCGCTCTGCAGCTGCCCCGGAGCTGTGTAAACCAGCTCCATTGAGAACCAGTCACGATCTCCTGACATTCAAATTAGATGCGGGGAAACCCACATTTAATTCGCAATAGTGTGAGCCCAGCCTCAGGGAGGTATGCAATTGGCCCCAAATTTATTCTGCAGCAGGACAACAACCTCAAACATTCAACCGATATCATTAGGAAGTATCTTCAGGAGGATTTCAGGAACATCTGTTGAGAACTCAAACTCCTCCGAATGGGGATGGCGTGCATGTGCACGTAAGGACGCGCGCGCGCTCGCAGGTGGGGAGGGAGAACATCTATGGGATTGCACGGCGGGGAGGACGGACCGCTGTAGGTGAATGAAGGGAGGAGACAGCAGCTTTCACCCCGACACGCCGTGCGCTGAGAGCCGCACCTACAGGCACCATCGCATCGCAACATTGGAGGGGGCAATCTAAGGACACACGCGGCCCCCCCACAGGTTATACAGTCGGCGAGGAGCGGATGGCTGGAAGCAGGAAAGGGGACACGCTGCGCTGAATCTGCCGAGCATACACAGGCACTCTCATCTCCGGTAACATACAGGCTTCAGATAGAAGCACGGAGGTAAGGTAGGGGTTGGGGAAATCCCCGATGGGAGATGTAAAGGATGTTCTGTGCTTACTACCAAGCGGCTAAGGAGTGATGGTTGAAAGGTCAGATAAGGGCTACATATAATACTCTCATTTAAAACAAAGAAGTGTGTATCCTAAGAGGTGAAGAGAACTGATGTTAAAGCTTAGTTTGCACACAGTAAATTGTGAACCGACAGGACTATATTCTGACTGTATAAAAGAACATCCCATCAGCATATAGTACTGTAAAGCTCTGCAAGGCACTGCATGTGGGTTATGTAATGAGCTCGTTCATGGCTATGAGGCAAGAAGAGGTTAAAAAAGCAACTCCCTAATTGAACAAATTATCTGAATTAAAAAGATTCAATACTCTGTACACTGTACCCTGAAAACCCATGCAATACGCCGCTGTATGAAATCTAATGGATTGGCACTTAAAGTAGTCCTCAGATAAATTGAACTCTGAACTTAGAACTTTGAAAATTCATGTAACACTCCTTCGACGGGTACGATATCTCATTGAGGGGTAAATTCTGACCGTATAAGACGGTAGGGGAGAATAAGCCCCTCCTGACATTTGGCATACAGTTTTGTAAAGCTTAGTAAAGCACTGCAGGAGGATCAGGAGGAGAGCTTGACCATGGCTAGGGGGCAAAAAAGGGGTTAAAATATAAACCCCCAAACTAAATAAGGTCTTGCATTTATAAGGATACACCCCCCCCCCCCCCCGCATAAGACATAAGGTAACCAACACAGTACATTTAAAAAGCCCCTTTAAACCTGGAACCCTGAAATCAGTCCAGTAGGCCCCGTGGCCCTCTGTTTTGTGCCTATCTCCCCTTTTTGGTCACCCTCAGTGTCTGTTTTCTCTTTTTTTTTCTCTACAAGTAATACCCTAGAGATTGGTCAAGGAATCTATCCGTACGACCGCTGGGACATATATAGAAGCAATTAATACACGAGGTGTGACAGAGAAAAATAATAAAAAAAAACCTTGATTGGGGAAAGGACCTTGCTTAGAAAATTGACCTGATACTGCGGAGAAGGAGAGGGGGAGAGAAGGAGATATATATAGCTATATAGCTCCCCCCGCCCAAAGACGCGATCAGAGACACGTAAAAGCGTAGAGGCAAAAATAAGAGAGCAGAGTAGACAGGAGAAGGGGCCGAGCTGGGTAAGAGAATCAGAAGAAGGGGGGAGGAAATGCACAGGATGGCAAGTAGATCTACAAAAGGGGGACCCCGGAAGACACCAAGCGATAAAACAACTACAAGTTCAATCAGATCATTTATGATCAAAGACGACACCCCTCGATCACAAGGAGCAAAGCAAAAACAGGGAAGGGGGGAGAGGGAAAAGGAAATTGAAAACAAGAAACCTCAAAGCGGAGACTCAAGAGAAGCTTCAATGGATCCAAGAGAAGGAGGCGCACAGAGCGACTCAGAAGCTAGCAGGATGGAAGAACCCCGGTCAGCTTCACAGTCTCCATCAAAGGATGAAATGGAAGGTATGTTTCTAAGACTAGAGACTAGATTAGAGAACGCTATCAAAGGGGAGATACAGACCCTACGGACAGACTTGGGACACCTTCTATCTAGAGTAGAGGCAGTGGAAGAGAGGACGGATAAGCAAGAGACGGAATCCAACACTTTAAAGGCCCAACTTGAGCAGGTACTACTCCAACAGAGACAAATCATGTACCGACAGGAAGACCAGGAGAACAGAAATCGGAGACAGAATTTGAGAATTAGATCTATACCAGAGGAGAAAGGGGAAGAGCTCAAAACAACTATACAGAAGATATTTAATCCCTTAATGAAACGTGCACCAGAGGAACAAATTAAGATCGAAAGAGTACATAGAGTGGGAAACCCCAGAAGAGCAGAGACCGATCGACCTAGAGATGTAATCGTAAGGTTTCAGCTATATGAGGATAAAGATAGGATCTGGAAAAAGCTGAAGGGGGCTCCCCCTATAGAGTACCAAGGACTAGAACTCCAGATATTTGCAGATCTTGCTCCAGATACACTGGCAAGACGGCGACTCTTAAAACCACTTCTAAATCAACTTGTAGCCCAGAAAATCAAATATAACTGGGGGTTCCCCGCCTGTCTAACAGCAACAAAAGAAGGGAGGTCTGCGATCTTAAGATTCCCCGAAGATTTAAAGGACTTTTGCAACAGATTAGGAATCCAGCCTCCTGACCTACCGGGATGGGCGTAGACCCCGGAGAGAAAGATTCTGACCTTTTCTTTTCTGTTTTCCTTCCATTTCTTCCTGCCTTCTCTTTTTCCTTTTTTCTCTCTTTTACTTTTGCGCTTTTTTTTCTTCTTCTTTTTTTTTTTTTTGGCTCCCCTTTCTCTCTTTTCCCCGTCCCTCGACTTTCTAGGAGGGGGGGGGGTCGTATGGGAGAGGGGAGAATGATGAGGCCCGTACCCTACTAAAGAGGAGTCGGTAGGACCCCTTCTGGCCCACTCGAAGTTAACGAGTGGGAGGAGGCAATCCCAGCCCCACCTGGAGAGACCCAAGCCAGGAAATGGTAACTGACTTGGAGGTCAATAGGTGGCCAAAGGGGGTTTGGGGGGGAGGGACAGGGGATGGGGAGACCTCACCAGATTGGCCAACAAGGAAAAGTATAGGGAAAATGAAATGCTAGATACAGGGTTGAAGATAAAGAGGAAAAAAAAAGGAAAAAAAAAGAAATGCCAGTAATCAAATGCTTATCCTATAATGTAAAAGGCCTCAACAATCCCGCGAAAAGACATAAAATATTAAAGGAATTGAAAAATTACAGAACAGACATAGCATTTCTACAAGAGACCCATCTCACAATTGATTCTAAAATCAGGTTATACTCTCAAGACCATCCAACCTGGTACTACGGGGATACAATCTCTAAAAGAGCCAGAGGAGTGGCAATAGGGATAGCTAAGGGTACACGCTTTACATTATATAATAGAATGACTGACCCAGAGGGGAGGTACCTCTTCCTAAAAGGGAGAATAGAAGAGATGGAATGTACCCTGGTTAACATATATGCACCAAACGATCGTCCAATAAAATTCTTCGAAGAGATCCTAGGAAAATTAAGAGACTTTAGGGCCGGAAAGGTGATCTTGGGAGGAGACTTAAACTTCTGCATGGACCCAAAAATAGACAAGACCTCACAGATCCAGGAAATCGGGAACACACAGACAAGAAAGATAAAAAACAGCCTATATAGAAACCAACTGATAGATATATGAAGAATCCTAAACCCGGGACACAGAGACTATACCTTTTACTCACCGGTACACGGAAGTTATTCTCGGATTGACTACTTCTTACTAGACCACAGCATACTGGAGATGGTTGTCGAAACTAGAATTGAAGTGGCGACAATATCTGATCACGCTCCAATCAGCGTATCCCTGAGAATCATAGGAAACGAGAGGCCGAAAACGATCTGGAGACTCAACGAGGCCCTACTGACGGAGGAGACTAGCCTCAAAAGGGTTAAAAAAGACCTGGAAGAATACTTTAAGACAAACGATATAGACGGAATATCAACAGCTATCTTATGGGACGCCCATAAAGCGGTAATCAGGGGGACTCTAATATCTGAAGGTGCTAGAAAAAAAAAAGAAAAAAGCCGTAAAAGGGAAAAATTAATAACGGAGATATACGGATTGGAGCAAAAACATAAAGTAACGGATACTAACCGAGAACTATACCATGAACTGGTGATAAAAAGAAACAAACTTAAAGAATTACTAGACCAGGAAACGAGAAGAGAGTTCCATCTCATCGCTCAAGAAAGATACAAGTGGGGAAATAAAACAAATAAACACCTTGCTAGGATGGTACAGAAAAAGAAATCAAGAAATTACATCGAGAAGATCAAAGACGAGAAAGGGAAGGAGGTACATACAACAAAAGACATCGCGGAAACTTTCAGAATATACTATGAAAAACTATATGCAGTGGAGCAGACGATTCGATCGGAGGAGGAGAAAAGAGACAAGATTACAACATTTTTGGAAGAAGCAGTACTGACAAAAATGAGTCAAACCGACAGGAGTCTGATGGACCAACCTATCACAGTTAAGGAAATTCAAACGGCCCTGACGGCTAGTGTGTCAGGCAAAAGCCCAGGGCCAGATGGCTTCACCGCCCTATACTATAAAAAATGCAAGGAGATCCTTCTGCCAGTGCTTTGTAGATACTTTAACGGAATTGGAAAAGACTATTGCCTGGGTAGAGAGGCCTCTGAGGCAACTATTACAGTAATTCCCAAAGAAGGCAAAGATATCAAAAACTGTGCAGGGTATAGACCTATATCCCTGCTAAATGCGGATATTAAGTTGTTCTCCAAAGTACTGGCAGAAAGAATTAAGAGAGAGATGGGTAAATTGATCCATCCAGACCAGACGGGGTTCATCAAAGGGAGAGAAGGAAGGGACAACGGACTCTCTGATCTTACTGATCCTTCAAAAAATGAGGGAAAATGGGTCCCCAGGTCTATTCC
Source organism: Rana temporaria (assembly GCF_905171775.1). Lineage (NCBI taxonomy): Eukaryota > Metazoa > Chordata > Amphibia > Anura > Ranidae > Rana > Rana temporaria. The sequence continues at coordinate 362,692,562 of NC_053493.1, read as the reverse complement.
TGTCGATAGATGCCGAAAAGGCATTCGACAGGGTAGACTGGGGACTCATGTTACAAGTCCTAGAAAATATGGGCTTCGGCCTGAGGATGCTAGACTGGATTAGAGCCCTCTATCGGTCACCAACGGCAAAAATAAAAGTAAATGGCAGCCTTTCAAAATCATTCATGATGAAGAACGGCACAGTGCTCCGACTTCCATGGGTAAAGGAACTCAAATACCTAGGGATCCGGCTGGCAAATACAATCAGGAAAATCTATGAGATCAACTATGTACCTCTATTGGATGAAATTAAGGGTGAAATCAAAAGGGTAAAAAACCGACAAATCTCATGGATTGGGAGAATAAACTTCTGTAAAATGGTCCTATTGCCAAAAATCGTATACAAATTTCAAATGATTCCCATGGCCCTTCCAAAGCCGCTTCTTAATATGTTAAAAAAACTTATCATGAATTACATATGGAACTTTAAGAAGCATAGAATCTCCCTACAGACTCTAAAACAACCAAAAAACAAGGGGGGACTCGCAGTGCCGGACATAAAAAAATATTATGAAGCAGTAGTGGCATCCCGAGTAGTATAGTGGGCCAGAGTCAACAAAGAAAAAAGGTGGGTCAGTTTAGAGAGCGCACTATCTAAGGTGAGATTAGACACGATAATATGGAATCCCCCTAGACACAGAAAATTTAGCACGAAAATACATGCAATAACAAAAAATGCACTAAAAATTTGGGACACAGTAAATAAAAAAATGGATAGCAAGTTTAACTCACCCCTTATAGCATTAAAAATAACGAATACTTTGCACCAGGGAAAACACAAGTGGGAGGGAACTGGATAAAGAACGACACAGCACGATTAAGAGATGTAATTAAAGATGGACACTTGATAACATATGAAGAGTTAAAACTGAAAAAAACCATGATGGAAATTAATGAGTGGAGATATCAACAACTCAGTCGGTTTGTTCAGAAATTACCATCCCCATTGAGAACAGGGGAACAGCTAACAGAAATGGAAAAATTATGTATAACGGAAAACGCCAAAGGCACCATATCAAAAATATATAAGATACTACTGCAGACCGACGAGAGGGTGATACCCCCATTCATTGAAAAATGGGAAAAGGAACTTAAATCACAGCACGACAGGACCCAACTACAGAAAATGTTGAAACTGACACACTCCTCAGCAGTAGATAGCCGAACGGCAGAAACGAACTATAAATGTATTGCCAGATGGTATATAACCCCTAATAAATTAAGCAAATTTAAAGAGGACCAATCCGAAAACTGCTGGAGAGGCTGCGAGACCCTAGGAACCATGGCACATCTATGGTGGGAATGCCCTAAAGTAAAGACTTTCTGGGAGAAGATCTTGATGTATATAGAAGAGATAACAAAAAATAAAATAAAAAAAGATCCCTGGACGGTTTTATTCCACGGAGGCGATATAGGCCTTAGAAGATATAAGGAATCACTGGTGCCACACTTATTGAACGCGGCAAAAAGGCTAATCCCCAGAAAATGGCAAGAGACAGAATGCCCCATGATGTGGGAGTGGATTGACGCCGTTGAAGAGACATACAGGATGGAAGATCTAAGGAATGGGCTGGAGGGGAACAATATAAGTAAAAGTAAAAAATGGGATGATTGGAGAGAATTTAAGAGGTCATGGAGCTATGCCGAAAATCTGAGGGCTGGTACAGAAATCCCTGATAAAACCCTATAAAGTGGCCATATCTGGTGAGGAGGGGGGGGGAAATAGGGGGGGAGGGAGGGAAGGGGAAATTCAATAGAAAAATATATTGTGTTTGTATTCATAATAAAGTAAATTAAAAAAAAAAAAATTTACATAAACAAAACAACAAAATAACAAATAAAAATAAGAAATAAAAACAAGAAACTAAATAAAAAAAAAAAAAAAAAAAAATGAGTACAAAACAAATTAAAAACATCCCTTTACTAATGATGTAAAACCAAATAGAGACGCTATGTGGGCTGGCAAAAAACGAAAGCTGAGCGCTCTAAAGAAACTCTAGGAGGCGGAACCTGAAGTAAAGGAAAAAAAAGACAAAAAAAAAAAAAGGATGTATCTTCAGCGTAAAGAAGTACAAGGAGTCCTGGAAGTGATTGTTTGCCCCCCACAGAGCCCTGATCTCAACATCAAGTCTGTCTGGGATTACATGAAGAGACAGAAGGATGTGAGGCATCCACAGAACATCTGTGGTTATTTCTCAAATGTGTTTATTTTAAAAACTGTGTGCAAGTGTACAGAATAATTGATTCTTATTTGAAGGCAAACGGTCACACCAAATACTAATTTGAATTGGGATTTCCCTTCTGTTCATTTATTTTGCACTTTGTCAGTTGATAAAAATAAACTATTATAGTGTTACTAAACATCGCAGATCACCGCCATTAGTAGTAAAAAAAATAATAATAAAAATGCCATAAATCTATCCCCTATTTTGTAGACGCTATAACTTTTGCACAAACCAATCAATATAAACTACTTTCGATTTTTTTTTTACCAAAAATATGTAGAAGAATATATATCGGCCTACACTGAGGAAAAGCAATGTTTTTTATACATATTTTTTGGGGACATTTATTATAGCAAAAAGTAAAAAATATAGCTTTTTTTTTGTTTATAGCGCAAAAAATAAAAACCGCAGAGGTGATCAAATACCACCAAAAGAAAGCTCTATTTGTGGGGAAAAAAGGACATCAATTTTGTTTGGGTGCAACGTCGCATGACAGCGCAATTGTCAGTTAAAGCAACGCATTGCCGAATCGCAAAAAGTCTGGTTAGGAAGGGGGTAAATTCTTCCGGGGCTGAAGTGGTTAATTTACAGCATTTTTTCACACCTGCCTAAAACTTTTGCGCAGTGGTGCATATCTATAAATAGATAAAGTGGGGGGTTTGGGCTGCAGGTTCAAATGTAATAGTTCTAGAGATTAGATGCATAAATAATCATAATGATGTCGCACTTTTAATAACATAGTTAGAACATGCTATTCGCTTAGGGGAAAAACTGTATTTCATTTTGTTATTTTAATAATGTCATTTCAACATATTTGTTCTTTAATTAAAGTTATTTCAAGAGAACTTCTTTCAATTTATTTCTGACAGACATTATAATTAGAAAAATAAGTGTTGACTTGTTGGGGGGAAACTAGAAATAGAACAGTTATTTTTCTTTCTTTAATTAATATTATGTTACTTGTGGGAGCATGGTAAAATGTATGATAGTCAACATTACTAAGCTAATTAAGTCAGTGTTCTCAATACACAAATGCAACTTGCTTATCAATCTACTAGAGCGACTACTTATTTGAATCTAATGGTGTGAATAGAGTTAATCCAGTTCCTGGGATTCAATGACTCAAACTGCAACACTTTTAATTGAGACACATAATTAGATGGATTTTGTAACAGCTACAGCTGTATGTAACTTGTGTAATACTTTACAGTTATATTTGCTCCTAAAATATACTTTACAGAAATATTTTCATTAGTTATTGCTTCCTAATCTTAGCTGTGTTGTTTTGGCCTTTTAAATGGATCTCCAAATTTAAGCGGAGTCACAAAGGGAAGGCTAAACATTGTAATGCCTCGTACACACGACCGTTTTTCCTGTCAGGAAAACTGCCATGACAGCTTTTGGAAGGGAAAACCGGGCGTGTGTATGCTCCATGGCAGTTTTACCGACAGGAAATCCGCCGGAAATCCCAGCAGGAAAAATTAGAACATGTTCTCTTTTTTCCTGCTGGGATTCCTGGTGCTTTTTAAGCCGGCAGTTTACCTTTTCGGGAAAACCTGCGGTGGAGCATACACACGGCCGGGTTTCCTGACCAAAGCTCTTATGACAGTTTTCCTGCCGGGCAACCCGGCCGTGTGTAGGGGGAAAAAGCTACCGAGCAGGTTCTCGGTTTTCCCGGCTTTTTACCGCCAGAAAAACTGATCGTGTGTACAAGGCATTACCTTTAGAGGTAGTCAGTAGTTATACTCAAAGAAGTAATTTCCCTCTAGGTGACCTGTGTGTGGTCCTATTTATGACACTGTGCTGTCACTGATGGTTGCTTACGTATACCAGCAATCAGAAATGATCCAGCATGGTTCCTGATAATATGATCACCATGACAGCCCATAGTAATTATTTGAGGATTATTCACAAACCAACCAGCCAGTTTCAGTTATCAATATGGCTCGCAACTAAGTATTGGAAGGAAGGAATGAAGGCTCGAATCTGGAAGGAAGCTATCAGTGGGCAGGCCAATCGGCTGTGGCCAGGGCATTGCCCGCTCCACACACAGCTTTCTTCTGGGTTTGGTCAAACATGGGTTCAGACAGAACTCACAACTGAAGCTATTAGGCTGTGGATAACATATGGACAAAATTATTAAAGCTAAACTTCATATTTTCATACGCTTTACATAGCCCAGCTTGGGCCTCACTAACACGTGAGGCCGCTGGATGTGTGGTATAAACTGTATGTAGCTGTGGCTCTACACAGCATACCGCACTGTGTTCCGGGTTCTAGCCGAGACTTCCAGGCTCATACCTGGACCACAGTAGAGTCTATCACATCGGCGCTCACACATTCAGAGAAAGCGATGTACAGTGCCTTGAAAAAGCATTCATACCCCTTGTTATAAAACAAAAATGTAAATGTATTTTATTGGGATTTTATGTGATAGCCAAACACAAAGTGGCACATAATTGTGAAGTGGAAGGAAAATTATAAAAAAGGTTTTCAATTTTTTTTTACAAATAAATATGTGAAAAGTGTGGCGTGCATTTGTATTCAGCCCTTAATACTTTGTAGAACCTTCTTTCACTGCAATTACAGCTGTAGGGCTTTTTGGGGATGTCTCTACCAGCTTTGCACATCTAGAGAGTGACATTTTTTGCCCATTCTTCTGTGCAAAATAGCTCAAGTTGTGTCAGATTGGATGGAGCAATTTGCTTTTAACAGCAATTTTAAAGTCTGGACTGATTGGGCCATTCTAACACATGAATATGCTTTGATCTAAATCATTCCATTGTAGCTCTGGCTGTATGTTTAGGGTCGTTGTCCTGCTGGAAGGTGAACCTCTGCCCCAGTCTCAAGTCTTTTGCAGACTCTAACATGTTTTCTTCTAAGATTGCCCTGTATTTGGCTCCATCCATCTTCCCATCAACTCTGACCAGCTTCCCTGTCCCTGCTGAAGAAAAGCATCCCCAAATTATAATTTTGCCATCACCATGTTTTACGGTGGGGATGGGGTGTTCAGGGTGATGTGCAGTGTTAGTGTTCCGCCACACATAGCGTTTTGCTTTTAGGCCAAAAAGTTCAATTTTGGTCTCATCTAATCAGAGCACCTTCTTCCACATGTTTGCTGTCTCCCTCACATGGCTTCTCGTGAACTGCAAATGGGACTTCTTATGGCTTTCTTTCAACAATAGCTTTCACTAAGGTTCTCTAACAAACCTCTGAGGGCTTCGCAGAACAGCTGTATTTATAAGGAGATTACATTTACACACAGGTGGACTCTATTTACTCATTAATTAGGTGAATTCTGGAGGCAATTGGTTCCACTAGATTTTAGTTAGGGGTATCAGAGAAGAGGGGGCTGAATACAAATGCACACCACACTGTTTAGATATTAATTTGTTAAACATTTTGAAAACAATTTATAATTTTTTCCTTTATATCACAATTATGTGCCACTTTGTGTTGGTCTAACACATAAAAACCCAATAAAATAAAATTTGCGTTTTTGGTTGTAACATGACAAAATGTGGAAAATTTCAAGATTCAAGGCATTGTATTTTATCAATGAATAACAAGCTTTTTCTGATTGATTGAACATAGAGTTCTGTGTTTACAAAAACAGGAAGAAAAACAGCCAGATAGTAAAAGTAAAATCAGCACACATTACACATTGTTAGGCACAGTTAAAGGAGTTGTAAAGGATTTTTTTTTCACCTTAATGCAATCTATGCATTAAGGTGAAAAAACATCTGATGACCCCCCCCAAAGCCCCCGTTTTACTTACCTGACCCCTTGAAAGTCCTGTGCTCGTTCCAGAGATCCTCTTCGCCGCTCAGCCTGGCCGCTGATTGGCTAGAGTGGATGGATTGAGAGCAGCGCAGCCATTGGCTGGCGCTGCTGTCAATCCAATCACATCCGGTGCGCCGAGGGGCGGGGCCAAGTGATACAGTGAGCGGCTATGGCCGCTCGCTGTATCACGGGAGCACGCCCGCGAGGACTCATCACCATGCAAGCTCTCTCGCATGAATGTGATGAGTTCTTGTGGGGAGGACCAGAAACAGCTGTCGAGGGACCCCAGAAGACGTGGATCGGGGCCACTCTGTGCAAAACGAACTGCACATTGGAGGTAAGTATAACATGTTTGTTATTTTAAAGATTTGTTGTTTCCTTTAGTGACACTTTAACCCCTTGATTGCCTCTAGATGTTAACCTCTTCCCAGCATTGTCATTAGTGCTGTGTCAATCTACAGTATTTTCAGTGATCACTGTATTAGTGTCACTAGTGATGTCAATTAGTAACCCTCCAAGATAGTGTTTTTTAGTGCCAGATTGCCCGCCACTCTATCACAGTCACACTATAAATTGCTGATCATTGCCATTGCAGTATAGCATCTACTGTATAGCTGTGTAAATTCCAGTATATACATAATAGTTTGTAGACGCTATAACTGTTGCACAAACCAATTAATATACACTTTTTAGGATTTTTTTTTATACCAAAGACATGTAGCAAAATACATTTCGGTCTAAACTTATGAAATTAAATTTTTTATTTTATTGTATATGTTTTATAACAAAAGTAGAAAATATCTTTTTTTTTTCAAAATTATCAGTATTTTTTCATTTACATCACAGAACATAAAAAACAAGTGGTGATCAAATACCACCAAAAGATTTTCCTATTCATGTAAAAAAAATAAAAGGAAAACAAATTTGATTTGAATATAGTGTTCCATGACCGCACCATTGCCAATTATAGTATCGCAGTTCAGAATAGCAAAACGTCAATGGCCTGTTCATGAAGGGGGTAAAACCTTGCAGAGGTTAAGTAATTAAAACAGTGTAACGAATAAAATTCTTATATGCATAAACATTTTTTTGGAAGATAAATTAATTAGGGCAAGTGTCAAATCTGCTAATCTCCCTATACAATTTAATTCCATGGGGATGCAAAAGCACCTAAAGCAGGTCAGTTGCGGGTCAATAATTTTAGAAGCAGCTCTAACCAATGTCAAAAGCATGCTGTATTTGCCCATAAAATCCAATCAACACTGGCTCTTAGAGAGTTACTAGCAATTTAATGACTGCATACTGATGCTGCTAAAACGGCTTCAATGACCTCTAGTCACAATGGGGTTAAATTATTACTCTATTCGGCAAATGATAAATCATAATTACAACTGCAAATGTGGAATCAGTGGAACACACTAATATACAATTATGGTTGGAATGGTAATTAATGTCCACGTACCAAGGATAAACCACACTGGGGGTAATGATAAATACAGTTTTTATTTCTCTATGTAGTATATATTTAAAAAAAAAAAAAAAAATATATATATATATATATATATATATATATATATATATATATATATATATATATATATATATATATATATACACACACACACACACACACACACACACACACTAATGACTTTGGGCCAAATTCTCAAAAGAGATACGCAGACTTAACTGCTGTTCAGCCTGCGTATCTCTGTGCCTAACTTTGGAAACGATTCTCAAAAGGCTTTTTCCAAAGTTAGGCAGAAAATCTGACATGTGTAAGACACTTACACGGTCAGATTTTAGGATGCAGTACCGCATCCGCCACTGGGGGCATTTCTCATTGAAATCCAGCTTTGCGTATGCAAATGAGGACTTAAGTAGATTTTCAAAGCATTTCAGCACTTTGATTTCTGCCTAAGTTCCGAATTTGCCGGCGCAAAATTAGGGCTGGGTTTACAATGTGGAAAGTTAGCCAAACCTTGTAAAGGCCCATTTCAGCGACGGCATTTGGTATGCATTCCTGAGGGAGAACTCCACGGCAATTTTTAAATTCAAAACCGGCATGGGTTCCCCCCCAGGAGCATACCAGGCCCTTAGGTCTGGTATGGGTTGTAAGGAGACCCCCCCACGCCGAAAAATTGACGTAGGGGGTCCCCCTACAATCCATACCAGACCCGTATCCAAAGCACGCTACCCGGCCGGCCAGGAATGGGAGTGGGGACGAGCGAGCGTCCCCCCCCCTCCTGAGCCGTGCCAGGCCGCATGCCCTCAACATGGGGGGGTTGGGTGCTCTGGGGCAGGGGGGCGCACTGCGGGCCCCCCCACCCCAGAGCACCCTGTCCCCATGTTGATGAGGACAGGACCTCTTCCCGACAACCCTTGCCATTGGTTGTCGGGGTCTGCGGGCGGAGGCTTATCGGAATCTGGGAGTCCCCTCAAATAAGGGGGCCCCCAGATACCGGCCCCCCACCCTAAGTGAATGGATATGGGGTACATCGTACCCCTATCCATTCACCTGGAGGCAAAAAGTAAAATGTAGTAAACACACAACACAAGGCTTTTTAAAATATTTTATTATTCTGCTCCGGATGCCCCCCCTGTCTTCGTTATTAGCTCTATTTCCAGGGGGGGCTTCTTCTTCCGCTCTCCGGGGGTCTTCTTCCACTCTCCGGGGGTCTTCCGCTCTCCGGGGGGGCTTCTCCGCTCTCCGGGGGGGCTTCTCCGCTCTCCGGGGGGGCTTCTCCGGACTCCGGGGGGCTTCTTCCATCTTCTCCCCTCTTCCGCTCTTGACTCGGCGAACCCCGGTTCTTCTGCAGCTCTCCGGTGCCTTCTTCTTCAGCGCTGGCTGCCTGCTATGTTTGTGTGTTAGCTCGATTTCAAACAGGCAGCCGGCGCGGTCTTCTGTGGCGTCAGGGTCTTCTGGTCTTCTGTTCTTCCGATGTTGTCTCGTCGCCTCTTGTCGCTGCAATGATGGAAGCGCGCCTTGCATCACATTTATATAGGCATCACCGTCCCATCATGCTCCGGCAGGTACCCACGTGGTGGGTGCCTACCCACGTGCACCCACCACGTGGGTACCTACCGGAGCATGATGGGACGGTGATGCCTATATAAATGTGATGCAAGGCGCGCTTCCATCATTACAGCGACAACAGGCGACGAGGCAACATCGGAAGAACAGAAGACCAGAAGACCCTGACGCCACAGAAGACCGCGCCGGCTGCCTGTTTGAAATCGAGCTAACACACAAACATAGCAGGCAGCCAGCGCTGAAGAAGAAGGCACCGGAGAGCTGCAGAAGAACCGGGGTTCGCCGAGTCAAGAGCGGAAGAGGGGAGAAGATGGAAGAAGCCCCCCGGAGTCCGGAGAAGCCCCCCCGGAGAGCGGAGAAGACCCCCGGAGAGCGGAGAAGACCCCCGGAGAGCGGAAGAAGAAGCCCCCCCTGGAAATAGAGCTAATAACGAAGACAGGGGGGGCATCCGGAGCAGAATAATAAAATATTTTAAAAAGCCTTGTGTTGTGTGTTTACTACATTTTACTTTTTGCCTCCAGGTGAATGGATAGGGGTACGATGTACCCCATATCCATTCACTTAGGGTGGGGGGCCGGTATCTGGGGGCCCCCTTATTTGAGGGGACTCCCAGATTCCGATAAGCCTCCGCCCGCAGACCCCGACAACCAATGGCAAGGGTTGTCGGGAAGAGGTCCTGTCCTCATCAACATGGGGACAGGGTGCTCTGGGGTGGGGGGGCCCGCAGTGCGCCCCCCTGCCCCAGAGCACCCAACCCCCCCATGTTGAGGGCATGCGGCCTGGCACGGCTCAGGAGGGGGGGGGACGCTCGCTCGTCCCCACTCCCATTCCTGGCCGGCCGGGTAGCGTGCTTTGGATACGGGTCTGGTATGGATTGTAGGGGGACCCCCTACGTCAATTTTTCGGCGTGGGGGGGTCTCCTTACAACCCATACCAGACCTAAGGGCCTGGTATGCTCCTGGGGGGGGAACCCATGCCGGTTTTTTCTTTGAAAATTGGCATGGAGTTCACCCTCAGGAATGCATGCTGAGCGACGCTGTCATTTTTTTTTATAATTATTTGTTTTCCCGGCGCGTCTTTTTTTTTCACCCGTCGCAACTTTAGTGTCCCGTCGAAATTCTCAAAGCCGACCGGCGTTAATTACGTTCGCGCGCTGCACGTCGGGAAAATGACGTCACACGCATGCGCAGTACGGCCGGCGCGGGAGCGCGCCTCATTTAAATTTTAAACGCCCCCAGGAGAGGAGGACCGCCTTACGACGGCGGCACTTAAGTTACACTGCGTGTAATTTCTACCTAAGTGCTTTGACGATCAGGTACTTAGGTAGAAATTTTAAGTCAGTGTAACTTAACTGCTGAAATTTAAGTTACGCACAGTTTTTGAGAATTTGGCCCTTTGTACTTAACTAAATACACAAATGGTGAACCAACAAAAACAATTATTGTTAATTATTTCTATTGCTTATATCTCCGAAAGTATCCTAAAGTGAGTTCCTGGCCGGTGTTAGCTATAGCGCTTATAAGTTGGACATACATGGGGAGTAAATGAAATAAAGAAATATTTTATTGATCACAATTTAGTATACAATGAACTGTATGTATTTATACTAATAACAGGTAGATTAATGTACTGTATATGCGAGACATTAATGAGAGATATGATGGTGATTTTCTTAATATGCAATATGTAGTACAATAATGTTTATTCTATATTATTTAAGTTTAGAAACAGCAACCTAGGGGATTCACACTGGGTCAATGGATGGGGATAATCCTACTGTGCACAGCCACCTATCTGTCCTTTATCCCTTTAGATTGTAATCTCTTTTGTGTAGTATTCTCATTCCTGGTGCTTTGTGTAGGTTATAATTTTATTTTCATCCTCTTTGGACTCATTTTGTACAAGACTGACATACATATATTTATCTGGAAGTAAAATGATTACCTGACTTAAAGTATTTTGAAAAAAGTATTATTACTGTTTGGTTTTTCATGAACATTTTACTATGATCCAAGCTGACCTCTGCCAGGAATCTCTGGCTATTTTTATATCACTCAGTCAGGGGAGATTATAATAAACCGCAGAGCTTAAAAGACGATTTTTCTTATTCTCCCAGAAAATAATCCAGGCCATCATTAAACAGAGACTAAACTATGCAAGTGAGACAAAATGGTAGTGGCTAAATGATGCAAAATAATGTGCTGCTTTGTTCCAAGATCCCAAAGCAATTGTTCATTCCTCTGCAGCAACTCCTTTATTAAGACCTGTACAAAGGAGCATGATTTCTGCGCCTAGGAGTCACAGATATTTGCGCACAGTCGTGGGTAGCAAAGTGGACCAATCAATGATAGGCTCACAAATGGTACGGCTGGATGCACATCACAGTGTATCTCTGATGCATGTGCACCCCTGGACGCAGACAGTTTGATCCCAGGGCCGCTAGTCTGTCCTTGTACAGGTGAAAATGCTCGGATGTGCATAGAGAAAACGGTGTGTTTGCCAGACCATCACTGATTTGTACAGGCTACTGCCCATCACTGTACACATACACAGAGGCAGCTCTCTAATTAGGCGGTCGTCTAAGGCCTCGCACCCACAGGGGCCTCGCGGCTGCCTAATTTGCCTGTGATTAATACTAATGTTGGCGTCATCGGATCTCTCTATTACCCCTCTCTCTTTCTCACCTCCCCCTCTCTCCCCCCTCTTGCATTGGTTGAATATGTCTGATGGGTGAGGAGGGTGCCCTGGAAGTGGTGTTGATGACTAGTGTGCTAGTTCCGTGCATTTTCCGCCGCCATTTTTCTTGCTTGAATTATTTTTCCCATTATGGGCATGAGTGGGGCCTCATGTCTAAGTTTTTCCTAGAGCCTCACAAAGCCTAGAGCCGCCTCTGCACATACAGGCCAACCACTGTAGACAAACAGACCCACCACTGTACACACACAGGGGCCCAACACTTGTAATTCTCAGGCGCAGAAGTCAGGCTCCTCTGTACACTGTACTGCCCACTGTACTGACTACTGTACTCTATGTCAATTGTTTTGCATGAAAAAATATTTATAATTCTGTTTGCAGCTTTTAGAATCATCTGCCTGCTCCTTTTTGCACGTTAAAGTAGCGTTAAGGCTGCATTCACACCTGTGCATATTGTGATGAACATGGTGTCAGACCCTGCCCACTTTCACCAACATGTGACAAATGGCTTGTCAATCTCACAGTGGCATGTTGTTACCGATACATGACCATGACACAAGATTTTTCAGCTTGCAGGACCACAATTTAGGTGGAAGCAGACAAAGCGCTTGCCACTGCTTTTAGTTAAAGGGGTTGTAAAGGTAATTTTTTTTCCTTAATAGCTTCCTTTACCTTAGTGCAGTCCTCCTTCACTTACCTCATCCTTCAATTTTGCTTTTAAATGTCCTTATTTCTTCTAAGAAATCCTCACTTTGTTAGCGGTGAAATGGGCTTTGGATTCTCTCCGGTACTACCTCGTGGGTAGACAGTTTGAACTGGTGACGGATCATGCCCCATTGAAGTGGATGGCACAGAACAAAGAGACCAATAGGAGAATAAATAGGTGGTTTCTGGCCCTCCAGGAATTTAGTTTTGTGGTAACGCATCGCCCCGGTACTAAAATGGGCAATGCAGATGGGTTGTCCCGAGTGCATGCCTGCCTAGCAACCTGTGTCCCAACCCTAGGGTTGAAACAAGAGGGGGGTATGTGACAGGAAGTCAGGTAAATATATGTGTGTTGTCACAGACTAAACATACATTTCTGCCTTGTTTAGACAATACACCAATTGTTATTAGGCGTTGGCTGCAAATGTAGCCAGAAATGGTCTAAGGGCGTTGGAAGACTTCAGTTGTTCAGAATGAGGCAATTAAGGCCTCTATAAGTAGTCCATAGGATTACCACTGATTTGCTGCATGCTGAGGCTTTCTGAGCGAAAGAGAGCAGTACTGAAAGTCTTCTGAGGAGGTGAGGAGAGGATTGATTTTTCTGTGTGATAAAAATCAAAAGACTATTGTTTTTCTGCTGTATGACCAGCACTGTCTACCCAGCAGTAGGCTGTGCTAGACTCCATAGATAGGTTCCTGTGTGGAAGGTAGACGCCCGAAGTGACCAGGTTTTATTTTATGTTTGATTTTGTTTATGCTGTTTGGATGCTTGCACTCGTTTCCAGCAAGATGGAAGAATAAACCCAAATCTTTGTTTTCAACCGTATTCGACTGCCTGTCTGTATAAATTCAGTGTGTGGTGAACACATCCAATATATATATATATATATATATATATATATCATACAATCCCATATATACAATCCTGTACCCACAGTTGATCCAAAGGAAGGCGAAAAACCCCCAGCAAAGCACGATCCAATTTGCTACAGCAGGGGGGAAATGTCTTCCTGTTTCCAAGAGAGGCAATAAGATATTTCCTGAATCAACTTTTCATATAAATGTTTGTACCTAGTTATATTCTGAACATTTAGGATAGAATCCAGGCCTTTTTAAGGCAATCTACTGAGCTGGCCAGAACCACATCTTGAGGCAGTCTATTCCACATATTCATAGCTCTTACTGTAAAGAAAGCTTTTCGTATGTGGAGATGAAATCTCTTTTCCTTCAGACATAAGGAGTGCCCTGTGTCCTCTGTGATGACCTTAAAGTGAATAACTCCACACCAAGTTTACTATATGGACCCTTTATGTATTTATACATGTTGACCACATTCCCCTAAATCTCGTCTTCTCAAGAGAATAAATTCAGTTCCTCTAATCTTTCCTCATAGCTGAGCTCCTCCATGCCTCTCATCAATTTGGTTGCCCTTCTCTGTATTTTCTCCAGTTCCCCCATATCCTTTTTATGAACTGGTGCCCAAAACTGAACTGTATATTCCAGATGAGGTCTTACTAATGATTTGTACAGGGGCAAAATGATATCTCTCGCTCTTGTGTCCATACCTCTCTTAATGCAAGAAATTACTTTGCTCGCTTTGGAAACCGCAGCTTGGCATTGCATATGATCCATCAAAACCCCAGATCCTTCTCTACCATTGATTCTCCCAGTTGTACTCCCACTAGTATGTATGATGCATGCATATTCTTAGCCCCCAAGTGCATAACTTTACATTTATCAACATTAAACCTAATTTGCCACATAGTTGCCCAATTAACCATTGAGGTTGGCTTGTAAGTTGGAGACATCTTGTAAGGTCGTTATTCCACTGCATAGCTTAGTGTCATCTGCAAAGACTGAAATGGTACATATAGTATATCACCTTAACTATATACCGTAGCTGTTTGGCCGTAGTTGTTGTTCAACCTACCTTAGTTTTGAAGTCCATGTTAACAAGAATTTAAAAGTACAAATAATGTAACTTTAAAAAGTTTACTAGTGATTTTTGTCCACACTGTAGATCTTCTTTAAATTTCAGAGACAAACTCAGATTTAGTCCCATAAAAGACTAGACAAAGTATATCTAAAGAACATAAACGTGTCACATTTCGATAAAAAGCTGCTCCATCACCTAGATGTACTTTCTCAGACATGACACTGGCCTTTCTTCAATTTAAGCTTTTGAAGCTCTTGTCTATTAAACGCCGCAGTGTTCCCTCTCCTGCCTTATTGTTCCATAAGAATGATGTAGTGTGTTTTGCGCTGTCAATCAGAGAGTTCCATAACACAGACGCTCTGTGATGAGCTAGGTGTGAATGTGACAACATATTTATTGCAAGACTGCACTTTGTGTTCCCGTCTGTCATTCAATGTGCCGTTCTATTTTACGACATAGCAGAATGCACTGACCCTATCATTCTTCAAAATAATCCTTAATTATACCTCATAAAGCTTGGCAGAAAATAGTTTTTGTGAGCATGAAGACTCCTTAGACAGTGGTATAAAAAGGAGTTATTTTCTGCTACATTAAACAAATGTAAATGGCTTATTATGAATATAAAATTATAGATTTCAATGCAAGGATGCAAATCTATATTCCTGGCTTGGTTGCTGAAATGTGTCAGTTGTTTTCTGTAACTTTCATGATTCCCACTTTAATTGACTAGCTAATGTCTGTGATTGTCAGTGCGAGTCTCGCCTTCCATTTTCCTTGTAGATTTACAGCAGCAACAGCAACTTAATTTACTTCTCAGCCCAGTAATGGGTCATCAGTGCCAGGGAAGGCATATGCAGAAATAAACCTCAGTGCTATCTTGCACACCTCATTGACTTATTCTACAGAGACACACCCAAAGCTGCCAAATTATACAACTGTATTCATTTTTCAAAGTTAATAGTTAAAAATTCTCTGAAGGGCAGCAGCCATGATCATTGAACATGGTTGTATTTTCTGCACCATGAAGTACACAGATATCTCAAGCCAGGGATATCATTTTATCCATAGCAACTCCTACAGTTGATATAAAGCCAAGAAAAAATAGGGGTTCATAGGTAGTTGCTCCCTGGCTCCTGAGGCTTGAAATGTCCTTCAGTACCACTTTTGCATGTAAAGGATTTAGAGGGGAGGTTTACAATTGCAGTTGAATATACTGAAGGTATTGCATAGCACCCAACTCTCCCTCATTTGAAGAGGCTGTCTCTTTTTCAGAATCATATCTCTGTCCGGTACTCCTATGTCCAGATTTTGTCTCTGCTGCAATGGTCGAAATATAGGTATCATTTAACAGCCATAAGGGTTTTTAATACAGTCAGCATTATAGAGTATCGCACTAGCTATTTTCAAACACTGATCTAAATAAAACAAAGCTATGAAAGAAGCACCAGTGGATTGTGATTGTGGGTGATTGTAGGTGTGATAAGGATGTATCCATTGCCTAACTATTCTGTCCTAAAATGTGTCTTTCTTTCCCTTCTCAAAAGGTTTGGAGGTACAGGTTGCATACCCTTCCCCAAAATAAAGCCCACTTTGGAGTGCAATGACATAATTGTAGCAGAGGTGTGGGATCTAGTAAAGGTAGCCAAATGTTATAGATTTATTGGACTGGATTATCTAGTGTTTGATGATATCATGCCATGCTATGGGATCTACACTATACCCAGCAGATGGAAAGGCATGGTAAGAAACAGGGCTTTTTGTCTGGTGGAACGTGCCAGAATGACGTTCAGGCACCTCTGCCAGACACAGTGTGGGAGCAAAACCTTCTCTCTGAGTCACTGTATACTGTACTGTATCTGTACAAAGCAGGGGGACCACGGACTGAGCATAAGGCAATACAGCTCAGAACACCAGTACCAGCCTGAAAGAGCGGAAAACAGAGTGCACTTCGGTGCACCTTTCCCTGCAGACTGGAAGGTCAGTTTGGTGGCAGTCAGCGCAGCTGTATGGAAGAGCTGCGGATCGATTAAGTAAGTAGCCTGTCCTCCGGACTGACTTTGCTTATTGCTCACTGTGGTCTGTGGAGAGAAGTTTTTAGACATTTTAAGGTAAAGTAATTGACAATGCTGCTGATTAGGGCTGTGCTGCTGATTGACGGTCTCTTTGCTGGATGGAGATGTCTCTCTTTGTTGGGTGGGGATGCCTCTTTGCTGGATGGGCATGCCTCTTTGCTGGATGGGGCCATCTCTTCATTTTACTGCATTGCTTTTTACTAACAAATTGCTTGTTAATTGCAAATTACTTATATATTATACTTGGTTCCCTGTCCTCTAAAGGGGGTGGTTCTAGAGGTAGGTAGGAGGTGGAGATACAGTAAGCATGACCTAGAGGTGGGGGGTGAAGTTCCTGCACCTTTTCTCTGAGAATAAAAAGCCCTGGTAGGAAGTGTTTCCAGCAGTGTAGTGCCCCATTTACCAGATTGCCCTTTAATCTTCTGCCAATATTAGCTGCTGCCTGGTGCCAAAAATATTACATTGATGAAGAGTTTTCAATTCTATTCTGCGCAATTAGCGAGGGTTTCTTTAGTCCCTTGGCCTGCTGGGAGAGCCTATTTATTTGGGTGGAGTCAGGTGATCATGGTTCTGTGCCACCTGAACGGCTGTCTGGCTGGACGTGTGGTAGGCTTCTCAGGGCTACTAGGCAAGAAGCCTGATGGTCATCCCAGGGACATCTGGCTGCTAGGCTGTCTGAGGCCTATCCAGATGCAGGAGAATCAGCGCAGGGCTTGGACTGAAGAATTGGAGTCCAACTGAGAGTAACTGTTTCTGTCGGACTGGGAACCAGTTGTGGTTGGAGGTAGAGGAGAAGCTGTCGCCACTAAGGGACCATCCACCTTGTTACCAGAGAACACTGAGTAATCTGGAGCCAGTACCAGAGCAGTCTTCTCACCAACTAAAAAAGTGGGAAAACTTCAGCAAGTGCCAAGCCAGGGACCCAGCGGGTCAGCAGGGGTGACACTTGAAGAGTATCTGTGAGTGCCAATCTAGGGACCCAGCAGGGAAGCGGGGGTGACGCTTGAGGAAGATACTGAGTAATGGAAGTGGAAGAGCTCAGGGGATCCAGTGGCGATTGAGACTAATGCCGCGTACAAACGATCATTTTTCGGCATGAAAAAAAAACGAAGTTTTTCGGCATGTAGAAAAAATAAAGTTTTTCCAACTTCATCATTAAAACGATGTTGCCCACACACCATCGTTTATAAAAAAAATGCTCTAGCAAAGCGCGTGACGTACAACGGCACTATAAAGGGGAAGTTCCATGCGGATGACGCCACCCTTGGGACTGCTTTAGCTGATTCCGTGTTAGTAAAAGACGATTCACGCTTTTCTGTCTGTTACAGCGTGATAATTATGCTTACTCCATTATGAACGGTAGTTTTACCATAACGAGCGCTCCCATCTCATAACTTGCTTCTGAGCATGCGCGGGTTTTTAACGTCCTTTTAGCCCACACACGATAATTTTTTACAACCTGAAAAACGACATTGTTTAAAACGTCGTTAAAAAATGCAGCATGTTCGAAAAAAAAAAATGTGTTTTTCAGAACACGAAAAATTATGTGAAGCCCACACACGATCATTTTAAATTACATTTTTTAATGCCGAAAAATGATCGTGTGTACGCGGCATGAGAGTCTAATGAGAGACTGAGAGCTTACTGAGTGAAGATCTTCAGTGAGCGACTGTAGCATGCAAGGAGAACTATTCATATACACATATACTATGTGTTACCAATAGCTAAGTAACATTACCGTTAGTGACTGTTACAAGATTTATTGCCATAGAAAACAGTGGTCCTACCTATAATGAAGTGGTGTCCAGCTGGAGGCCTTCCACGGTATAGCTCTCTCCCTTTAGAAGTCTGGGAGTCTGCCAATTATCATTGCATCTACTTAAGGGTGTCATGGTCCTAACCCGCCCTCCCACAGTTCTTGTTCAAGAGACAATAAATCTCTTTGCATTCAAAAAGTTTCTGGCGCCCATTACTTCAGCTTGAATTACACCCACCATGCCTTGTAACCCACTCTACCAAGAAGGATGTCAGCTCTGTCTGACTCTGGAGGTCACCATTAGGCCTCTAGAGGTCCGGGACCTCCCTACATAACTAAATGCTACAGATAATGAGAAATACAAAGTACAGAACAATTGTGCAGTGTAGTTTCATTTAAGGCAAAGAATAAAGTACAAAGTGCATTAATCAATATTATTCAGAAGTCATCATTAAATGATCTGCCTGCAATCCACTGAAATCTTATTGGCTAAAGTAGCTAACCACATTTTTGCATCATGATTGCTTTGCGCACTGTTTTATGAGAAAGCCTTAATGTTTTATATAAAAAGTATATAAAATTTATTGTAGAAAATGACACAGTATTATATTTTAAAGCACTGCTCACCTGGAACACCAGCTTGCATCCAGAAACTAATGTCTGTTCCTTCTGCAGGGTCATACAGTTTGGTTATATTGATAGGTGCCAGCAGCTGCATGACTTCTGACATGATGGTTCGGGCTTCTGGCTTTCCAGAAAACTGTATACCGAGAGGCATAAATGTTCCCGAATCAGACTCCATCACCAGGTCCATGTTTCCAATGTCTTTCTGTCACATAAAAAACAAAAAACACATATTCACAAGAGGGTCAAATAAAATCTAAACTACAATAAAGTCAACCTTATTAGAAAATATGCTATAAAAACTATTTCTGCTTATTATTTTTATTTCACTTTTTTTTTGGGACTTTGACTATAAAAAAAACTTTCCCATGGCACTCTACAATATGACCTTTGGTTTATGTTGCTTAGCAGACTGAAATCTGAGCCCTCCAATGCAATATTAATCACTGTTACCAATCAGATACAAACTCTTGAAAATGGTGGTTTCATAATGACCTTTTTAGTTTATGAAAATATAAATAACAGGTTTTAACCTTTTATCATTGGTAGTGGTATTGGTGACTCAAAGTGATCTTATCACTGGTATCAGATCACCCAGACTTCAGGTCTCCATTTTTTTCATTCAGATCGAAAGTGCAGCTAAACAAACAGCCCAGACCAGTGTCTCACAACCCTTTTTCAGTCAAGGCACCATTTAGAATTCTGCTCAATTTGAGGCTCCCTATTCTAAAATGTAAAAAATTAAATGCATTGTTTTCTCAGCAGCATCCACACACGTGGGTCACCCAACATTACAAGCGATTTATTCCTTCACCTTTGAAAACTGGTATAGACTAGTATTTTAGTGTTTCTTTTCTCTCTATTTCTCTGCTATGCCCCGTACACATGATCCGAAAATCATACGAAAAATGCAGTTTTCGAAGCAATCGTATGATAATCAGATCATTGGTACAGAGCTTTCGAGAGCCGATCATGACAGTTCATCCAATATTATTCTATCGGACATGCACGGAGATCGTACGATTTTCATTTAATCAGTACAGCTGTCGTTTAAATATGCAATACAAATGCATTACAACACATGACATCACTTCCAAATTTTTATTCTGTCGTACGAGAATTTTCGTGACTTTAGTAAATTCATCCGATAATCTCATTGTGTGTATGGGGCTTAATGTGACCCCAGTGCTGATAGAAAGGGGCAGGAGAGGGGGCAAGAAAGGATGTGGTGTAGGAGCCCAACATCCTCCTTATCAAGTGATATTGTCATTGGTGGTTAGAGCCGGTTCACACTGGGGCGGCACGACTTTGGGGGTGACTCGGCAAGTCGTCCTGAAGACGACTTCAGAGGCGATTAGCAAAATGACTTCTGTATAGAAATCAATGCAAATCGCCCCGAGTCTCCCCCGAAGTCGTACAAGAACCTTTTTCTAAGTCGGAGCGACTTGCGTCGCTCCTATTAGACCGGTTCTGGTGAATAGAATGGGACGTGACTTGTCAGGCGGCTGATTCGCCTGGCGAGTCGCCCCACTGTGAACCGGCTCTTAGGATTGCCAGTGTCTGGCCTGCATGGTGCCCAATGCTGCACAATAAAAACCTGTGGCATAGTGTAAGAAAAAGGACGCTTGATCCACTTACTGGCTTGTTTACAATATGGGGGAAATTTGTGGTGATTTTTAAGCATTTTGCCAAAGTACCCTCCCTTGAAGAACCCAGAAGACACCCTGGTTGAAAAAACTGAAAGCTGGCCCAGACTGAATCCAGATTCTCTCAGTCTGGCATGGTGAATCTCAGTGCAGTTACTGGTTAGGGCCCATGCGTTAGCTCACTGTGATGCCATTCATTTCCAATAGTGTTCTAAGGCACTAAGGCTCGAACACACGTGCGTTGCAGCACACCAGCACTACTATGCACTGCACAGCTTGCCTGACTTTTGATCTATTCAAATTGTTGTGTGCATTAACAAACCAACTGGATATGAATGGGCCTTTAATGTTAAAGTTCTGAATTTAAGGATCTTTGACCTACTAAATACATAGTTCTTGTTTTAAAGAGATGCTTCACTGACTTCACAGTGTACTGTGGCTTGAATTCTGTGTTTGAGGTTAGTCTGACAACCTGTCCGTGGCCCCTAGGCCCAAAAAAACAACAATGTTGCTTCCACCAGTCCACAAAATGTTGTGCCATTTCTATTTAGTCCAGTCAATGTGTTCTTTGGCAAATTGTAACCTCTTCAGCTTTTCAAAAATGGGACTTTGAGGGGACTTCTCTCCGATAGCTTGGCTTCACATCGGCACCTATTAATTGTTACAGTACTCACAGGTAACTTTAGACCTTCTTTGATCACCCTGGAGCTGATCATTGGCTGAGTCTGCCATTTTGGCTATTTTTTGATCCATTCGAATGGTAGTGTTTGTAGCTGCTCACTTTAAAAAAAAAAATGACACAGCTGGACATCCGCTTTAAATAAGGGCCACTTTTTTTTTTTACAGACTGAATGACCTCACTAATTGAGCTCCACACTGCTATTATTTTGAACACGCCCCTTTCAATGAATGACTCAATTACACAAAATTAGCAGCATGCATGTCATGACTCTTGGGTCTGTTGGTTTTCTATTACTCTACTGCACCTACTAGTAAATGAGTTATCATGTAGAAATATAATCGATACCAAAAGCAGTTATTGATTTGGTTAGTGATGTTGAACTGCTAATATTTTGAACACAACTGTATGTGCAGAAGCTTCTAGATGCCTGAGCTTTAAAGGGGTTGTAAAGGTAAAATATTTTTTTTCCTAAATAGCTTCCTTTACCTTAGTGCAGTCCTCCTTCACTTACCTCATCCTTAAATTTTGCTTTTAAATGTCCTTATTTCTTCTGAGAAATCCTCACTTCCTTTTCTTCTGTCTGTAACTACACACCGTAATGCAAGGCTTTCTCCCTGGTGTGGAGTGTCGTGCTCGCCCCCTACCTTAAGGGGACGAGCAGGAGAGTCAGGACACTCTCTACAGTTCAGATAGAGAAAGGAGCTGTGTGTTAGTGGGCGTCCTGACTCTCCTGTAGCCCAAGGGAGGGGGCGAGCATGACACTCCACACCAGGGAGAAAGCCTTGCATTACTGTGTGGAGTAATGGAAGCCATTTAGGGGAAAAAAATGTACCTTTACAACCCCTTTAAATTTGCTAGTAGATTTTATTCTTAAATTACAGTATCACTTTAAATGCAACAACGTCATAAGTATAGCTCTACTATAACTTCAGATTTTAATATTCCTAACAATTCAAAGTGTGCATGGCCTGTACCACACAATGAGAAACAGATTTTTGCAAATGTCCAGATTTTCAGTGAAGTCTTTTTGGAAAGTGTAGGGATGTTATGGGAAAAAAACTTGAGCTTTTTTTATTAAGAAGGACATGGTTTAGAGTTCTAAACAAGCACTTAAAGCCTTGAATTGGATCAATCTATCTCTACAAATCCAGTTGCCATTTAAGATTGTTAAAAAAAAAAAAAAAGACAACCATCAAAAATCAGATCAATAGCTTTCACAGTACTAGAATGACATATACCATTTAGAAAGCCCTACAGCCTAAGGATTTGCAATCTTCAGAAACATAACCAGTTATTTAAAGTTCCACTTGTGCTTTAAAGTTACAAAAAAAAAAAAATGTCAGAACATGTTTGCTGTCCAAAGTGAACTAATGGCAAAAGAGCCGTAGTATTCTCTATAATTACCATCTACACCTCCCTGGCAATCCTGTGCAACTATTTACACAATTGCTTCTTGATTGCTCCTTTAACCTATCCCTATATAAATTGTAAAATCCTTTGTGTGTCATGTGAGTGTGTAATTTAAAGTCAGATCACTAAATCACGTCTCAGCCATTCCATGAAAAGCGTTCTCTACTGGAAATCAGGGAAAGTATTTTCTAGCTGTGTATGTACTCTGGCCTATTCTGATTTTTTTTTATTCAGCTTGGAAATGTAAGCATGATTTTTAATATATTTCATATGCAATTGGTGATATACTAATACTAGTACTGGTGATATACAAAAAAACATACATTGTTTATCTATGTGAGGTTAAATGCAATCCGTCACCAAGAAAGGAGCGTTTGGATATGGATAGTCAGTCATATACATTAATAAGCAGTCATATTAGAGCTGTCTCATGGGTCTGCTTTGTCAGTTTCTGCTCTAAAAGGAAGAGCTCTAGTTACATCTGATCGATGCAGGAACAAAGATTGTCTCTGGACAGCCGCACTCTGAACAAATTGCAGCCTTTATTAAAAGAAGGACAGCACTACAAGTCACAGCAAAATAAAATCTGACTGCAAACGCATTTCGCACTCAAACTAGTGCTTAGTCATAGCTAAAAGCTATGACTAAGCACTAATTTCAGTGCGAAACACGTCAGCAGTCAGGTTTTATTTTCTTTTGCTGTGACTTGTAGTGCTGTCCTTCTTTTAATAAAGGCTGTCCAGAGACCATCTTTTTTCCTGCTTTGCTAAGTGCATTGCCTGCAACTGAGTTATCTGCAGCGGAGCATATTCGTTTGGGTTCCCACCTGGAGCGGCAACTCCCTTTTCCCCTACATCTGATCGATGTCTGAATAATGAAGTATTTCCACTCATGGCCAACAGCCCAACATACACTATATTACCAAAAGTATTGGGGCGCTTGCCTTTACAGGCACATGAACTTTAATGGTATTCCAGTCTTCGTCCGTAGGGTTCAATATGGAGATGGCCCACCCTTTGCAGCTATAACAGCTTCAACTCTTCTGGGAAGGCTGTGCACAAGGTTTAGGAGTGTGTCTATGGGAATGTTTGACCATTCTTCCAGAAGCACATTTGTGAGGTCAGGAACTGAAGTGGACGAGACTGCCTGGGTCACAGTCTGCACTCTTAATTTGTCCCAAAGGTGTTCTATCGGGTTGAAGTCAAGACTCTGTGCAGGTCAGTCAAATTTCTCCACCCCAAACCTGCTCATCCATGTCTTTATGGCCCTTGCTATGTCCACTGGTCCAAATCATTTGGTGGAGGGGAGTTTATGGTGTGGGGTTGTTTTCAGAGTTGGACTTGGCCCCTTTGGGGGAACAGTTTGGTGATGGCACCTTCTTGTTCCAACATGACTGCGCACCAGTGCAAAAAGCAAGGTCCATAAAGACATGGATGAGCGGGTTTGGGGTGGAGGAACTTGACTGACCTGCACCTCAAAGAGAGCAAAGACTGAGAATCAGGCCTTCTTTCCGACATCAGTGCCTGATCTAACAAATGCGCTTCTGGAAGAATGGTCAAATATTCCCATAGACACACTCCTAAACCTTGTGGACAGCCTTCCCAGAAGAGTTGAAGCTGTTTTAGCTGCAAACGGTGGGACAACTCAATATTGGCACCCCAATACATTTGGTAATAAAGTGCATCTTATTTCACTGACCCACTGGACAAATGCACCCAAGTCCTAGCACTGAAATGATAACTTGCTTCGAAATGCATATCACACAGCTGCCGAGTGTTGAAGCCAAGGTTTTCAGCAATTAAGAGGCAACAGGTTGCCCATACTTGGCATAAGGTTAACTAAAAATAAAGTTAAAGATGTACAGTGCAGTGATAGTGCTGCTCAGGTAATGTGACTATTAACAATCCTCAACCAATAATGCACAATTAATATCAAAAGTGTCAAGTGTACAAATTCTTAGTGCAAACATCTTATAAAGTCCAAATCAGAAAAAAAGAAAGGAAAAAGACAAGTAGAAGAAATCCCAAAAGTCCAAAATAAATATTCCAGTGTGGCTTCTTCTCAAAAGAAAAACAGGACATAAAGGGGGAAAGGTTGAGACTTTGTGTGAGGTGTATGTGATGGAACCAAAACATGATCATATGGGTATAGATAAATAACATTTATTAAATACACCAATGGTTAACATTTCATAAAACAATGTAATTTGCATATTAGCTAAAAAATTCATTACGCTGATAACATTGTATAGCAATACAGCGCATGAAACTTGTTTTTTTACATGCATGGTCCCCCATATAATGGATAGAAGAGGTCACAATATAAAATTTAAAAATTATTGAAATATGTTAGATGCATCATAAATAATCTCAACGCGTTTCATGGGCTTATACCCACTCATCAGGAGCACAATGCATCAAATTCTAAAAGAAAGGGAACAGAAAAACCCATGATACAATGTAACTATCCGTATGGGGAAGATAGAGATGAATAAGAATCATAACTGTCCATGCCTACTCAATACTCACTTATGACTGTGTGAAACCATATTCCAGGGGTCAGCCAAGGAAGTCTCGCCCGGTGGGGGTGAAGAGGGCAACCAAGGAAAAACTGGGAACAAATGCCTGGTTCCCCCAGAGTGTCCTAGGTAAAAGGTATTTGTGTTGTGGTTGGGATACTATGAAGTAAAGAATTAATTGTTTGAATGATGTGTAACCATCAGAATGAATGAATGAAAAACTTATATAGCGCGGCACATGCGAACTGAATCGCCTCTGGGCGCTGGTTGTTTGTGTCTCATGCCATCAGAAAAGCAGGGTTTTGATCTGCCTTCTGAAAGACAGGTGGTTTTGCTCCAACCGAATGCTGGTTGGTAAAGCATTCCAAAGCCTGGGGCCCTGGAAAGCAAACCTTCTTTCTCCTTTGGACTTGTATTTGGTTTTTGGAACCTTGACCAGATTTTGGTCGGTGGATCGCAGAATGCGGTTGCAATTGTGCGGTTTGATCTTGTCGCATAGATATCTTGGAGCCTTCCCATGGATGCACTTATGTGTCAGGCAGAGTGCTTTGAATGCAATTCTGTCTTTCACTGGCAACCAGTGAAGGGATCTCAGTGAAGGTGAGATTGATTCCCAAGATTTTTTTCCCAGTCACCAGTCTAGCGGCCGTATTCTGTACGACTTGAAGACGAGCGATTTGGTACTTGGGGAGCCCGAGGTAAAGGGCATTTGCATAGTCCAGTCTGGAATTCACGATTGTTCCCACCACGACTGCTACGTCGTCTTTGGGGAGAGTATATAATATGTTAATAGAAGAAGTGGGGTAGCACCCATAACCACGGTAAAGGAATAGTGTAAACCGTCTAACCAAGGTGAAAAAGAAGGTGAAGGAGCAGCCAGCCCAATCAAGAAAGACAGGTGTGTCATGAGAAGAGAAAAAATAAAAGAAATGGTGCAAAGAAGATATTAAATTATATAAAGAACATATTGTGCACAGGAATGCTCACTGTGCTTTTACATCAATGGAACGTGACAAAAATAGATGTGAAAAGGCCAGGCTAAAAGAATACTGGTCTGGATTTCCATGGGTGTGTCGCCCTGACAGTGAACTGTCAAAGAATGGGGGACCGGAGAATGAACCCAAGATGATCATAGGTTACCGCCTAGCATCGCGCTAGCATGACACAATGGCGGAGACAGCCCGGCGTGCCACGGAAAGACTCACATGCGCGCACGGTGAGGCACCCAGGAATGACGTCACACGCACAGTGCAAAAGTTGCGTGGCGACGATGCACGGTGGAACGCCTGCCAAATCCCCACATTCAATGAACTCGGAGGGGAGGGGAAAGGGAGGACATCCAGCACGCATTGCAGCTCCCGGGAAAAGAGACATAGGCCGACCCAAAGGCCACATGATTGGTTCAACGAGGAGACTGCAACGAATGAGAGTATATGTACCAATGCAAAAACTGTATTGTATATACAGTACATGACATGTTTATTTGTGGTCTGACTACAGAAAGGTCAGCCATAAGTAATGGTAAAGAACAGCACATAAACAAACCTCCATCCCTATTTGTATGAGAATAAAGGGGGGACATATGTTGGGACTTTAGATGGGACATGAGGGAAATCATGCAATAGTGCTCCGCCACCAGGTGAAAGGGATGCTCGCCTTATTACAGCTTGTAAGGGAATATTTCGTTTGGACTTTTGGCATTTCTTCTACTTGTCTTTTTCATTCTTTTTTCTGATTTTGACTTTATAAGATTTTTGCACTAAGAATTTGTACACTTGACACATTTGATATTAATTGTGCCTTATTGGTTGAGTTTTGTTAATATTCACATTACCTGAGCAGCACTATCACTGCACTGTATATATATATTCTTTATTGTACAGTAAAACCTTGGATTGCAAGCATAATTCCTTCCAGAAGCATGCTTGTAATCCAAAGCACTTGTATATAAAAGCAAATTTTCCCAAAAGAAATAATGGAAACTCAATTGATTTGTTCCACAATCATTTATTCATAAGTCCTTCAGTCGATATAAAAAATTAAAGCAATGTGATAGGTTGTGTAACCAAAAAATGTCCATCCACAAATGGCAGCCTCCACAAGAGGATAGAAGCAAAATCCAGCATGAGCTCCAGAGTATAAACGAGAAGAGAGGAGCCTCTAAGGCCCCATGCACACGAGACGCTGCTAAACTCGAGTTCAGAGGCATTTGGGCATTTTTTTCAACTGCCCCTGAACACATTTAATGTTATCCTATGTGTCCATGCACACAATCACGTTTTTGGCGTTTTAAAGCAGTTGGGTTTATGTCAGTTTTTTCAGATGCGAAATTTTGGGTTCAGAAGCGTTTTATTTTTGCGTTTTAAACTTTGGGAGGGTCTACAATGTCTTTGAGATAAGCACTGACAGCCGCAAACGTGGTAAAACGCCACGCGGCAAAACGCCGCGCAATTCGCGGCAAAAACGGGCGTTTTAAACGCCGGTTTTTGCCTTTGAAAACGTGAGTTTAGAGGTGTTTGCAATTGCTTCTCGTGTGCATGGGGCCTTAGTGTAGCAATATGGTTACATTTAATGAAGGTACAACATTTAGCAAACTCACATGGTTGACAATTAAAAGGGGCACATCTAAATATGCAGGCACCCGGGGGAAAGGTGTCCACATAGACTGTCCTCCGCACCGCCGGCTCTCACCGCTATCAATCTACAATCGTGACCAGGAAGACTACCCTGCAGTAGAGTGATCTGAAAGCAAGGTTTGAACCGCTCATGGAGGGCACAACATCAATGGCGTGAGGAGGATGGTCTATGTGGACAGCTTTACCCCGGATGCCTCCATACTTAGATGTGCCTGTTTTAATCATCAACCATGTGAGTTTCTAAATGTTGTACCTTCATTAAATGTAACCATATTGCTACACTTAGAGGCGCCTCTCTTCTATTTTACACTCAGTTGTGACATGACGCTACTCTTCTATCAAGACATTGCTTGTATATCAAGTCAAAATTTATTAAAAGATGTTGTTTGTCTTGCAAAACGCTCTCAAACCAAGGTTTTACTGTATGTGGAAACTCATATTGCTTAGGTTAGGTGGCAGCGCACAAACATAATTTTAATAAAAAGAAAAGTTAACCTTAAATTTAAAACTCTGACTTTCTGGAGAGTAAACTCCATAGCTTTAGAGCAACATCCAGCAACCTAAGATTGTGCTATATGTGCTCTGAATATGCGGTGGAGATTTACAACAGTAAACTGTGTTTCTGCTGATTAAAATAAGAGAGTGCAGCCTGTTATTTTCCTATTTATAACTTAGCAGCATGTGATTTTAATAGTGAGCCACCCACATAATACCATTATGTCCCTTGTTAAAATGTACATGCTTTTCATAATTTACAAATTATTAACACATGGTAAGAAAATTTATATTTGGAATAAATTACTATTAAACTATATATATTTTTCACAAGGGGCAAAGGGTATTGAAAAAATGGATTTACATGATGTGTATTGCTTGTTTGATAAGAGCAATATGTTAAATGAATAGCAATCTTAACCGTTTCATGCCTAAGCCTATCTCTAATGTTTAAATCCATATTTTTTGCTAAAAAACTACGTAGAACCCCCAAACATTTTATATACTGTATATTATATATAGAGATATATATAGATATAGATATAGTACATACATAACATACATATCATTGTAGACCCTAGAGAATAAAATGGCGATCATTGCAATATTTCATGTTACACCGTATTTGTGCAGCGGTCTTTCAAATGCAATTTTTGGGAAAAAAATACACTTTCATGAATTAAAAAAAAAAAAAAAACGAAACAGTAAAGTTAGCCCAATTTTTTTCTAGAATGTGAAAGATGATGTTACGCCGAGTAAATAGATACCCAACATGTCATGCTTTAAAATTGCGCACACTCGTGGAATGGCGTCAAACGACGGTACCTAAAAATCTCCATAGGTGACGTTTTAAAAAAAATGTAACAGTTACCATGTCAGCGTTACAGAGGAGGTCTTTATTTGCTCTCACACTGACGATCGCGGTGATACCTCACACGTGTGATTTGAACACCGTTTACATTTGCGGGCGTGACTTACGTATGCATTTTCTTTGCTGCGCAAGCACGCCGGGACTGGGGAGCTTTCAAATTTTTTCAAATCTGCGCCATTGACAGCTGAGTAAAATGTGACATCGTTTGAGGATTTTACATTGGAGACCCGATCAAAATTGAATCCGAATTTGTTTGGGTCTCAGCCTAGGCGGTGGACATGCTGGCTGGTGGTTCGGGTCTCCCGGTGGGAGGCGCGGGAAGAGCAGCAGGAGGGGGGACATTCCCTCCCACTCCTTTAGGATAACAGCCGAGTGGCTTTTAGCCACATCAGTTGTTATCACTAAAAAGCCAACCGATGGCTCTAAAAAACCGTACCGAGATGATGTCTGCAGCTGCAGGCATCACCCCGGTTAAAACCCCTTTAAGGCATGAACGCAAATTTGCATACGGTCGACACAAAGAGATTAAAGTTGAACTTCAAGCAATAAGACAACTTTCAGTATTTCTCTCAAGAGCCCTCAGCCTTAGACCCCTTTCACACTGAAGCGTTTTTACAGCGTTTTAGCGTTAAAAATAGCGCTATTAAAACACTCATAAAACGCTCTCCATGCATCTCAATGAACCCTTTCACACTGAGACCTGCAAACAGCTTTTGGGCGCTGAAAAAAATGCTCCAAAAACGCCCCTCTCCATTGAAATGAATTGAAAGTGCTGTAAAAACGCCTTACCCTTTCACACTGAGGCACTGCAAAAACACCCTAAAACGTTAGGGTCTTAGCGGTGCTTTACCAGCACATTGGGATTGCAGATGAGGCTTCGCTTGAATAACGCTTGAATAATGCTCGAAAAACGCTTGAATAACGCTCGAAAAAAACGCCCCAGTGTGAAAGGGGCCTTAAAGGGGCTGCGTTTTCTCACCTTAATGCATCCTATGAAAAAGCATTCAATGCTTACAGGCCCCCCCAGCCCCCCGATTACTTACCTGAGCCTTCGAAAGTCCCACGTCGTGAACGAGCAGGCTTCTCAGCCCGGGCTTTTCGGCTCTTCTCAGCTCTTCATTGGATGATTGATAAGCTGAAGGTTCTAATGCACAATGTGAGAACCTCAGAGCGTGCAGTGAAATCAGAGAAAGAAATTAAAATACAGAAGAGGAGCCTGTACAACTTTGTAAGACTGAGGATAAGGCTGGAGTTCAGCTTTAAAATATGAATTACCCCTTTGTAGAGTCAGAGACAACGTAAAGAAAAAACTTTTTTTCCCTTTGAAATCCTTTAATGAATTGCTCAGCCAAAAATCTTTTTTTTGGTTGTCATGGATATATGAAATGGTGCAATAGCATTGATCTATACACCACATCCAAGCCCTCTTTCTACAAAATCACAAAAAGCATGATCGTATACACAGAAAAGGGTGTAGAAGAATCTATTATTGTATATGTGCTCCAACTTTGGACACGGTCAGATTAGAGAGTTAGGACTGCAGTACACTTAGGTTCCATGACGTGGCCTCTGCAGCTTACGCATATGTATGAAAATGTCCATAATAAACCCCCTGGTTTTAACGCGAACTGTTAGATAGGGTGATTCGGTTTGTCGCAGGCTGGCTGGCAAGTGAGCTAGGAATGTTTTTGAAAGTAGAAGCAGCAGCATTCCATATCAGGACAAGATTCAGACTTTGGCAGTATGTGTGCACTTTGAAACAAGACATTTTGGTGTCCAGCACAAAGAAAAAAAAAACGAATCCTCAGTTAAAGAACACTCAAAGTATTTGAGGATCCTTTACGGATCAGACAACCTGAACGTCATAGTAGTGTCTTCCCATTTATCCAAAAGTGAAAGTAGCTTGTTTGAACTTTGCAGTAAAAAAATTTCAGGAATTGCTCCAACACAGTCGACAGAGGATCCACTGGTGGAGATAGCGGGCGGGGCGGGGGACGGACGGATCATCAAACACTGCTGTACCACTACAGACGGGTGTGGAGCGTGGCTTCGGACAGGCTCCGCATCACGTCCCCACACGGCTACACCCCTCTTTGGCATAACACGGAACTGCCCGAGTTTAACCTATTCCAAGACAGTGAGGTGTGGAGCTCTAGGGGAGTGTATTACCTGACCCATATCACTCGGGATGGGAAACTGAAGCCCTTCGATAGCCTTAAAACTGAATTTAGCCTGCCGGACCATATGTTCTTTAGATATATCCAGTTACGCCACGCCTTTCGCACCCAACTCCCTTTGGATGATCTCTCTTTAGCCGACAATTCCCTAATGGCAGCAATTAAATACCCTGACCCCAAGAGGCTGATCTCCCAATTTCACACTATGCTGACTCTCCCGGGGGAGACCATGTCGGCCTATGCCCTGAAATCAAGATGGGAGGGGGAGGTGGGCCCGTTTGAGGACGATGAGTGGAGCGATGCCCTAGACGCTTGCAAACTAGTATCCCCTAAACCCTCGGACCACCTCACACAAACCTTTATTATTCATAAGGCCTACCTCACACCACTCAGAGTTTCTAGGTACAGGAGGGACTGTCCTGCTACCTGTCAAATGTGCGGCCAAGCTATATTTTTCTGAATGAAACACTTTGTGCGGCTAGGAAAGTCATAGCCAGGGTCTGGATGAGACCCGACCCTCCAGAATTTTCTCACTGGGTAGCGGAGGTGAACAACATTTTACCGTACAAGAAATTAGTGTATTCCCATAGAGGTTGTCCATCAAAGTATGACAAGATTTGGGGTAAATGGCTTGAAACGCCTGCATCCTGTATATGATAGGGGTTGGTCACGGTTTTGTCCGTGGACCCCAAGGTAGTCTCCGAAGCTAATGAGTACCGAGGGACTGGGATGCCCGCTACGGCGCAACATGTTAACTCCTTGAAGTGAGTAAATGTGTATGGTACCGATAGGGCTGTTTCACAAATATGCAAGTACAGATAGGAGACAATGCTGCATATGTAACTAGAGAGTTGCCACTCTATGCTTGTTGTGACATTATATTTTATGTATTTTCTCCTTCCTCTTTTTTGCTCAATAAAAGCTTTTTGTTTTAAAAAGGAATGCAAAGATGTATACTCAATCAACAAACTATAGTATCACCAATTGTTATTTTTAAAAATGTTTTAGAGCAATTTAAAAAAAATGGGTATACCCCTTGAAAAAAAAAAATAGGGATTACCATGAATATGATTACGTTTGTTTAGATTTACACTTCACTGGTTAGAGAGTGACCTTGGGGCACTCAAATCCCGGGAATTAAGAACAGCGCCACACCTACCCTTTAACACTTAATTACCATTATTATGTTCACATATCTGTAATAAACATGCAAAACTGCATTTAACATTATTGTTGGCCAAGACACTTTGATTAAACTTTGTGAACCGATCACTTTTACTAAAGGAAGCATGAGGGTTCAGATAAAATTATATTCTGGTTGTGTTTAGTGGAAGACCCTGCTTTAAAATACATCAGGAGCACAGGTTTGCTCCCACAATCAGATATAAAATAAAAAAACATTATGGTAGGTTACCTATCCTATGGAGTGCATGTGTCCTTGTATCACTCTTGATGAATGATTATAATTAATCTTAGCACTATGTGAAGAACATCAGAAAATGTTCTGATGAGAGAAAATACCTGATTTGTGATGCATCATTGGTGTGTTATGTGACCTCATTGTATTGCAGGCGTGAACACCTGTAACCTGTGCATTGGCCAACCTTGAAGGCAAGTGTTTAGCCACCTGTCAACATGCATTTGAAAATAAATGAATAGGGACACAAAAATCAAATGAGCAAACTTATTTAGGTGACATTGTTTGCTGGTTTAGAGTTCTTATGAGAAGCTGTGATAAAACATGTACAGTCTTGTGTCACATAAATCTCACCTTGAGCTGTGTAGAAGCCAAGAACACACCAAATAAACCACACCACTATGAAAATAAAAAAGCGGTCCTACAATTCAGCATTCCTCTAGAACCTGTTTTAACAATCACCAACTAAACTAATTTAGGCTACATTCAAAAATAAGAGAAAATAGGTGCAGCACTACTCAAATCAATCCCCACTCTGTAAAAGACAATAAATAAATATTGCAAGAATACCTTTTAAAAAAAAAAAAAAGCTTTTGGATCTACAAATGTTTTCATGTTCGCCACCACTCTCAGACTACTGGCATGTGATGTTGCTCGTTATTTTTTGCATTCTTATTGAAGGGAATCTGAAAAATGTCATTGAAGTCAGTTAAGCCGAAAATGTCCCATTCTGCTTAAAAAGTAGCTTATGTACCGTTTTCAAGCTACAGGCATCTGAATGCTCAAATGTGAACAGGGACAATTTAGAAGGATGGGATTTGGCTTGTTGAGTGTCTTGGAAATTTACTAAAGTGTGAACTTGGGCTTACTCCTAAGATGCAAGTGTATGTCCAATATATTTAAACAAGGGGGGACCAATGCGCAAAACCAAACTAACCTACGGGTATATAAATTACCAAAATAAATAAATGTAAAGCAGCAGCCACTACCAATAAAGTGCTCGCGCACCAATCAACATGTGTAAATGGGGGGGTGTAGTAGCGCTTGCAAATATAGAACTAAATAGTAATAAATTATTAAACACAGCAACGTGTGATGATGGACCAGAATTCAATAAATTATGTTCCACTCCTACTTCCTCCAAGACTCCTCCCACATCAATTGTGATGTGAAGGATGGAAATAGTGAATATTGATGAAAGTGAAATCCAACAATTTATGACTCAAACAAAAATGTAAGTCATATAAATAATGTGTGAAACAATTATATCGACAAGTGATATACAATAAATATATCGATCAGCCGCGCAACGTGTCAGGGGATAGAGAAGTGCCGTCGGTGACATCATCTCCGCTCGCAGCCGAGAGCGGAGATCAGCTGTTTGTTACTACGCCTCATGTAACCACCTGCTGTTTACAGAGATTTTAACTGTGAGTGATACTGTTTTGTTTATTAAACCCTACCCGTATATACTACACCATGGAGTTTGCTTTTTGCTTTTATTGATGGTCTGAATGGTCTGTGGATGGGTGCTGGAAACAAGCTGGGCTGTCCGGGATCCATAGCTATACCTGCTGGTCTCCATTTTTACTACATTTAGGCTTGAATAGCCTTCCTTGAGGTGAGAGGCTAGGATTTCTCTTTGATCTGCACTACTACATGGAAGGATCGTGCATTGGATTGCAGCATCGATCAAGCACTATTGCACTTTGTTGGAAATTATTTCATTAAGCACTTTATGAATATATTTATTTATTTATTTTTCACTTTTAAACACAACGTTTTTTGTCTTGAACATTATTGTTTTACCTGAACATTATTTTCACATTTACTGGCACTAATAGAGGTGAAATTTGTTTATGCATGTCTTTTGGACTATTTATTCATTTTTCACCTACACCTTTTAATTTCAATCGGTGTTTATTTAATATTTATTGTATATCACTTGTCGATATAATTGTTTCACACATTATTTATATGACTTACATTTTTGTTTGAGTCATAAATTGTTGGATTTCACTTTCATCAATATTCACTATTTCCATCCTTCACATCACAATTGATGTGGGAGGAGTCTTGGAGGAAGTAGGAGTGGAACATAATTTATTGAATACTGGTCCATCATCACACGTTGCTGTGTTTAATAATTTATTACTATTTAGTTCTATATTTGCAAGCGCTACTACACCCCCCCCCCCCATGTCCAATATATTGGACATGGGCACTTCACCCCTAGAGTATTACAAGACACATCTTTAATTCTATAACCTCTCCCAGTGTTTGTTATGTTGAGGCATGTACTTTTTTTTATCATATTTAAAAGGATAAGTTCACCTTTTCAGAAAAAATAAGTGCACATTTTTGTTGCAGGAGCCTGTAAAGCACTGCACCAGCGATCAGCAGATTTCTGATGCCATGCAGGTCTCCTGCAGAACTGTCAGTTTATAGGCCTGCTCGTACCTCATATGAGGAAGCCAATACACTCTGACAGGATGAAAAAATAACTACCACAGCACCCTCAGCCCCGTGGTAGTTCAATGAAAACTACAAGCCGACAGCCACGAAGGCTGCCAGACGTGTAGTTTTCCCATTCACAGAAAGCTGTGAATAAGTGGCGCGGCCAGGTGGGCTGAGCCCCACACGGCCACATTTAATTTTTTTTATAGCTAGCGGATGGAGAAGATTCCCCTCTAGCTTGCACAGCGGGGGAGTGGGAGGTGCAGGGGATGGTGCATTCATAACATGTTACACCCCGAATATGGGTGTAACATGTTATAAAAGGTGAACGTATCCTTTAACCTGCCTGGCGGTGTTCCCGAGACTGACTCGGGGTTAGATTTTCCTGCTACGATCGGTAACCCCGAGTCAGACTCGGGCTTGCCTCGCTAGATCCACAGGCACTTTTTACTTACCTTGTCCCTGGATCCAGCGATGCCACCGCGCTGTGTGAGCGAGCGGGACCTCGCTCGATTCACATAGTGCCTCCGTGTGACGCCGATCTCCGTTCCCTGCGACGTTACGACGCACGGGGACGGAGAACGGCGCCAAATTCAAAAACGTAAACAAACACCTTACATACAGTATACTGTAATCTTATAGATTACAGTACTGTATGTAAAAAAAACACACCCCCCCTGTCCCTAGTGGTCTGTCCTGTGTCATGCATGTCATTTTATATAATAAAAACGTTTCTTTCTCCCTGCAAACTGTAGATTGTCCATAGCAACCAAAAGTGTCCCTTTATGTCAAAAATAGTTTTAGATCAGCTAAAAAACAGCGATAATAAATTATAATCACTTGCAGAATTGTGCCATAGCGATTTGTGGGGAAATTCGTCATAAAAAAAAAAAAAATAATGACAGCAACAATTCTGCAACTGAGCAAATTTCAGTGATTTTAATTTGATTACATTATTGAATAATTTTTATTATAATTATATTATTATTTGTTATAATTATTTATAATTATTTATTATATTACAATTTATAATTTTGTTTTTAAAAAAATGTCATACCCGGGATGCCTATTAGAATCTTGTTTGGTCAGATTTAAGTGAGTTATTTCTAAAAATTACAGACCTACAATATAAAACGCCAAATTTCCTTGCAAATAATGGTACCGCTTTCAGCATGTTTTTTCTGAAAGAATCATACCGCCAGGGAGGTTAACATCTTTGCAGATGTATCTCAAAGATTAAAAATCCTTTTCCTATCAAATATATTCATCTTCTTCATGTTAGGGGCCTGAAGACTGTCTGTTCAAGCTCAAACATTGAGTTCAGATGCTCTCCCTACCCAAAAGCCCCTCTGTTACAACAATGGAGAGAGCGCTCCAACAGAGTAAAGAGGTGGTAAAGGAAAAAAGATAAGTGGGTGTGCTTACCTTGCTGGGTGGGAGGGCTATCATAAAGCACTGTTACTGCATAGAATGGGAAAGTGACTGCATCTTTGTAAATCATTGCATGTGGTGCTTTAAAGAGTCACTTTAAACACAAAGGCCCGGATTCAGATACATTTGCGTATCTTTCGGCGGGCGTAGCGTATCTCAGATACACTACGTCGCCGTAAGTTAGAGCGGCAGGTCCTGTATTCAGAAAGAAGTTGCGCTCTAACTTACGGTGGCGTAGTGTAACTGGGCTGGCGTAAACCCGCCTAATTCAAAATAGGCTGGTTGAAGGCGTGTTCTATGCTAAATACTCGTGACCCCACGTTTTCGACGTTCCTAATGAACGGCGCATGCGCCGTCCGTGGACGTATCCCAGTGCGCATGCTCGAAATCACGTTGCAAATAGTCAATGCTTTCGACGTGAATGGAAGTTACGCACAGCCCTATTCGCGAATGACTTACGCAAACGACGTAATCGACGGAAAATTCGACGCTGTCCCAACATCAATACTTAACGTTGCCTGCGCCTCATAAAGCAGGGGTAACTTTACGCCAGTCCGACGCCTTACGTAAACGACGTATATAGATACGCCAGGCGCAACTACGTTTGTGAATCAGCGTATCTAGCTCATTACCATATTCTTCGCGTAAATCTACGGAAGCGCCAACTATCGGCCAGAGTAAATATGCAACTAGGATACGACAGCGTAAGAGACTTACGTCGGTCGTATATTAGCCAAATTTCGGCGTATCTTGCTTTCTGAATACAGAAAGAAGATACACCGGTGCATCCTAGAACTTACGCGGCGTATCAATAGATACGCCGACGTAAATTCTATCTGAATCCGGGCCAAAAAGTGTAACAGGAACCCTTGGTTGGAGAAATTGCTGCATTGGGATTACAGTTGCACATGGCCAAATAATCTCTGATAAAGGGGAATGTCAACTTTGGTGTTTCCCTTTTAAACACCTATGCATTTAGTCACATGGCTTGCCACCTTAGGATTCTGAAAAAATAATTTCTCCAGCCAAGGTATATTATATGCCTTATACAATATAATGTCATGATAATAATAAATATAATAAATAAAATACCGGGGCTTCTGTCATCATTTAAAATCACAGTGGGTCTACAGTTATTTGTGAATTATACAGAGCTCAGGATTGTGAGAGTTATACAGATAATGTATTCCACTGTGGATGTTATCCTGACCCTTATTTTACAATTTTACATATACTGTTAGACACATAGAAGAATACAGACAAGTTGTAACTGGAATCTGTCTGGATACATGTAAAGGCTATGATTTTTTTTCTTTTTATTAGTATTAATGGTCTCTGAAATGGTCTTCCTCTGCACTACCATCTGGGCATACAACAGAAAAATAAAGCACAGTTCAGCAGCATTGCACCATGAGAACTGCAATTATCGTGGCAAAAGCCATTCTTGGCAAGTGTTTACTGAGCACAATTAAACAGCTGGAAAAGGCACAAACTGATTTTATGAAGCCAGCTAAGTACAACCTAAGGTGTTTAAAGATCTTTAAAGAAATATTTAATTGCCAAGCCCAAGCTGCCAAATATCAGAAGGTAGAGGGTTTTTATGCATCACATTTAAAACTGAAAACCCCTAAATAAAACTGTCTTCCAAATTATTTTGACAGGCAAAGAATAAAAAGACCATTACAGCTTACCAGAAATAGGCTAGCATGGTTTTTCACTCTTGTAAGTACTGCAAGTTAAATGAGATTACGTTATAAACCATTTTATAAATAGACTGCTCCAGCTGTTTCTAATGAATTTTGCTTACTGCTTTTAAAAGTTTTGTTTTTTCAACATTGAAGGGGCTACTGGCTGTCCTAACACAAGTGGTATGACAGTTTGTTTATACGCAGGCAGCTTCCAACTTTTCCCCCTTTTCCCAGAGTCCTTAAGTGTCCCAAAAGACCTTGCACCCAGATAATTACAACATCAACTATGTGACAAGAAAAACAGCAAACCATTAATATCTGCAGTGTGGTGCTAAGGGCCGATAAGGAAGATTATACAGTACAGACCATCATTAAGAACAGAAACACTATGAGAGAATACAAAAATAATAATGTAAGGAAGTGTACTTATATAACACATTTGTCTTAAATTTAAATTTAGGCTCCAGGTAGATTGTAAAGACACTAATAAATGCAATTCAGTTTTCGTTAATACATCTATAAGACCCATTTCACACTGGGGCCACTTTTAACCCCAAAAACTGGGTTAAAAGCTCCCGTGTTGTAGCGCTTTGGAAGCGCTGCCCACTCATTTCAATGGGCAGCACGTTTTGGGAGCGCTAAATACAGCGCTCCCAACCTGCCCAAAAGATGCTGCTTGCAGGACTTTTTCGACTGTGAAAAGTCACACTTGAATGAATGGGTGGCGGTTTTCAGGTGCTTAGCAGAGGCTATTTCCAGCGCTAAAGCGCCTGAAGAACGCCCCAGTGTGAAAGAGGTCTAAATGTCATTTTTAAAATGTAAGTAGTTTAAGTACCAGACTAAAACTCAGTACTGTATCAGCTTCTCCCAATATCTCCACTGCACAGGTCAGACTGGAAGGGGGAGAAGCAGAACAAGGAGCCAATCTTCTGGAGTGCTCATCCGCTAACAAAGAGAATGTTTTAAGCAGGAGAGTGATAGAAAGATGAGTGTGCTGTTTCCATTCACTGTCCAGTCAAATGCTGGGGGAAGGGACAAGATTTGTAGGTTAGGATGGGCAGATGCCCCTGATTTTGAGACCAGTCATTGAATTTCGGAGGCTCCTCTAGATACAAAGTGTTTCAAATGGAATCCCAGATTGTATTGCCCTCACCTGCCCATCAAACAACCATAATATGTGTGGGCATTGTTGCCCTTTCTGCAATTCTCCAGTCTGGAGCTACTGGCTGTGGTATATTGCCACATAATTTGGCTCTGTCCCCCGCATTACCCACAGCCCCGTGTACCTCCCTCTCCAGGAGTATAAATCCTGCCCTACGTCTCTAATACTTTAGGTGAAGTGTGAGCAATGGGAGAAGAAGCCAGTGTTAAGCCCCATACACACGGTAGGACTTTTTGACAACAAACTTCAAAATGACCAGGTTTTCAAAAAAATCCTACAGTGTGTACGCTCCATCGGACAAACTTTTTCGGTTTTCATCAGACAAAAGTTTGCTCTGCAAACGGACAAACTTTTCGGCAACAAAAGTCAAATGGTGCAAAGTCCTATTGTCTGTATAGAAATCCATCGGACTTTTGTCCAAAGTACAAACACACATGCCCAGAACCAATGTTAAAATCAACCAACAATAGCAGAAGTTGACCAAAGGGTGGTGGTAAAGAGCAGAAAAACCATGTGATGTTGGGAAAGTTTTGGGAAAGTTTGCAGAAAAGTCCTGCCGTGTGTATGCTATGGGTGTGCCCGGCCAACTCCCTTCAAACAAAAATCCACAGAAAAGTTTGTTTGAAGTCCGACCGTGTGTATGAGGCTTTAGAAGCAGGTTGCAGGAGTGTACAATGTTGGAAGAGGAGTGAGCGGGTGAACAGTGCTGATAGAGGAGTACAGGGTTAAACAATGTTGGAATAAGAGGGTGCAGGGGTGAACAATGTTGGAAGAGGGGTGCGAAGGATGTAGGGATGAACCTTGTTGAAAAAAGGTTGCAGCGCATGCAGGGATTAACAGTGTGGGAAGAGGGTCTAGTGTTGTGTTTGTGCTGAGGGTTGCAGGAGGTGCAGGCATGACATTTGTAAAATGGTTGCAGGGGTGCAGAGGTTAGCAGTATTGAAAGGGGATGCAGAGGTTAGTAGTATTGAAGGAGTGTTGCAGGGGCTGCAAAAGTGAGCAGTACTGGAATAGGGTTGCAGGGGTGAGCAATGTTGGAAGAGGGTTGCAGGGGTAAGCAGTGTTTTAAGAGGGTTGCAGGGGTGAGCAATGTTGGCAGAGGGTTACAGGGGTGAACAGTATTGGAAGAGAGTTGCAGGGGTGAACAGTATTGGAAGAGAGTTGCAGGGGTGAACAGTTTTGGAGAAGGTTGCAGGGGTGAACAGTGATGAAAGAGGGTTGCAGGGGTGAACAGTGATGGAAGAGGGTTGCAGGGGTGAACAGTGATTGAAGAGAGTTGCAGGGGTGAACAGTGTTGGAAGAGGGTTGCAGGGGTGAACAGTGTTGGAAAAGGGTTGCTGGGGTGAACAGTGTTGGAAGAGGGTTGCTGAGGTGAACAGTGTTGGAAGAGGGTTGCTGGGGTGAACAGTGTTGAAAGACGGTTGCAGGAGTGGACAGTATTGGAAGAGGGCAGAGGTGAACAGTGTTGGAAGAGGGTTGCAGGGGTGAACAGTGTTGGAAGAGGGTTGCAGGGGTGAACAGCGTTGGAAGAGGGTTGCAGGGATGAACAGTGTTGGAAGAGGGTTGCAGGGATGAACAGTGTTGGAAGAGGGTTGCAGGGGTGAACAGTTTTCAGGGGTGAACAGTGTTGGAAGAGAGTTGCAGGGGTGAACAGTGTTGGAAGAGGGTTGCAGGGGTGAACAGTATTGGAAGAGGGTTGCAGGGGTGAACAGTATTGGAAGACGGTTGCAGGGGTGAACAGTGTTGGAAGACGGTTGCAGGGGTCAACAGTATTTAAAGAGGACTGCAGGAGGTGAGCAGTTTTGTAATAGGGTTCCAGGGGGTGAAGAGAAATTATTAAAGTCCCAGCCTGAAGAAAAAAAAATAAAAAGTCAACAGCTACAAATACTGTAGCTGCTGACTTTAATATAAGGACACTTGCCTGTCCAGGGATCCCGCAATGTTGGCACCCTAAGTGTGTTCATTTATATTCATTCGCTAGTGTCACACGACTGGGTGGGCCTCGGGCATAGTGCTCTGCACCCCGAGCCCACCCTATTTTGAAGCCTATTAGCGCCTCTGGCTCTAATTATGTGCTTCAAAACCCACCACGCCCCATTGGAATCCATGCGTCCGGTGCCCTGGATGTAGATTAGGGGCCGGACACATGGATGGGGGGTGCCCGTGCGCCCTTTATGGACGGGCCGCCACTGACCATTAAGGCCCCGTACAGACGAGCAAACATGTACGATGAAAACGGTCCGCCGGACCGCTTTCAGCGTACATGTCTGCCCGGAGATTTCTGTATGAT
The DNA here is from genome assembly GCF_905171775.1 of Rana temporaria. Lineage (NCBI taxonomy): Eukaryota > Metazoa > Chordata > Amphibia > Anura > Ranidae > Rana > Rana temporaria. The sequence continues at coordinate 362,650,814 of NC_053493.1, read as the reverse complement.
GGCAGTACACACCATCATACAGAAATCCGTGCGTACTCTATACGCGGCGACGAGGCCGCGCCGTCGCCACGACGATGACGCTGCGACGTGCGCGGCCCTGGCAGTTCAATGCTTCCACGCATGCGTCAAAGTCATTCGACACATGCGAGGGATGGCGGCCACTCGGACATGTACGGTAGGTCTGTACAGACGACCGAACATGTCCGACGGACAGGATTACAGCGGGCATGTTTCTAAATATGTTTAGAAATATTTGCCCGCTCGAAAAAGGCCCGGCGGGCAAATGGTACGTGGAATCCTGTCCGCTCGGCTGTACAGACGACCGAACATGTCTGCTGAAACTGGTCCGCGGTTCGGTCGTCTGTACGGGGCCTAACATAATTTAAATGTATACATAACATGATTGAATGGTGCCTTTTACCTGCCTGAGCTTAAGCTTTACAGAAAATTTAATTTAATGTACACATAATTTCAAGATTCAAGCTTTGAAAGAATGATCTATAGGGTTAGGTTCTAGCCCTTTGTTCATTGCATGGTCCATAATACAATACGTTTCATGAATTATTATGTCTATCATTCAATGTACACAACACATAAGCCAAATTTGTTAAGATCCAGACACCTGGTAGGAACAGTGGTTAAACTGAAAAAAAAAAAAAAAGAAAAAAGAAAGAAAGATAAAGAAATATTAGCAGTTATAAAAGCTGCTGCCAACTCTTCACTTCCCCTTGCAGCTACCCCTTACTTATTTTGGAGTTCTTTTATCTCTGAGTGTCGACCTCCTCCTGCCTGCAATCTACAGTCACTGCCAAAAATATTGATATCATTCTACTTTTTTCCAAGTTGCCATTAAAATTTTTTAAAAACAACGCAAGTAAAAGGCATACACCATTATAAAGTAGACATTTTTCTGTTACATTATGGCCTAAGCCTCGGTTCACATTGGAAACCCTGCATCATGCCTGAGTCGCAGGCAGTTCACACTGCCATATGCGAACTGCTGGGATTGTCAATACAAAGTTAATGACACTCGCAGATCTGTTCACATATCGCAGTGCAAACTGTCAATTCTGACAGAAATTGGATCGCATGGGTGTGAATACCCAAGCGATCCGATTCTAGTGCGGACAAAAAAAGGTTCCTGTACGAATTTGGTCCCAATGCAATGAAAATTGCATCGCACAGACATTGCAGTGCAGTGCGAATCACATGCAATGTCTGACATCGCACCAATGTGAACCCAGCCTAAAGGTGGTGTTTTACTAAATTAGTAAAGCATGTTCACTTTCAAAGTGTATTTGTACTTTGCAAAGTGAATTTTATCTGAACGAATTGAAACAAAGTGAAAATGTACTTTGCAAAGACCACCCAATCATGTGCAGGTGGGAAAAAAACAGGACATTTGCTTACTTACTTTTTGCTTGATTGAATTAGTCAATTCAGTAAACTAAGTATGATTTTGAGTTATTACAATTTCCCTAGGGTGGTAATCACACGCCCTCTAGTACATAAGTGCCACATCCTAGAATATATGGGTTACAGAAAAAAAACATTGTATCGTTTCTTTCAGAAAAGATGGAATTTGTAGGCACATATATAGATAAAAAATTATTTTAATAATGCATAAATAAATACATAGATGCATCTACAAAATTCTATCATACTATACAAAACAAAGGCAAACAAGGGTCTTTCCAGAGAGTTACTCTATAGCCTCAAAGCTTGATATAGAGCTGTAACACAGTACAGATCTCACGCTAGGTGGAGTAGTGAATCCTGGATAGAACCGATTGAGTCCTTGGAACATTAAAAATCAGCTCTACAAGTTACAACAATTACAATTGTATCAACATATACATACTCACCATGAAAATGGTGCTTTGATGGGAAATAGTTTATAGTGATGATTACCCCAAACTACAGATCAGCTGATGGCAACCTCATCACACCTCCTAAGAATGGTATTAAAGGAGGAAAGTGATGAAGGCCAGAAAGTCCCAGACCACAAGCCAGAAAAGTGCCTTATACTGATAGATACTGTGTGGACGCAAGTGCGGTCAGGTAAGCCACTGGTGGTGTGTCCTGCTCATCCCATGGGGTGGAGTGTGGCATACATATCCCCAGTGGCATACAGAGCATTGTCCGATATTTGGACAATGCTCTGGCACGATTGCATTCCTCTGGAATTGCAAAGGAGCAGTTTGCGGCTCCTCTATGCTCATGCGCTGGTTTAGCGCATGCGCAGTGCACGGCCGGCTGGAGTGACGTCGGGCACACCGACGTCACCCGCGGGGTACAAATAAAAGGACCAGCTGGCTGTGTCACTCTCCAGGTGCTTGGGAGAGCGCACAAGCCAGCTTTATGGTCCAGTAATGGATGCCTCATGGTCCCCTGTTGTTTTTCATTGCGCCAGCAAGGTAGGTTTTGATAAGGCCCACTTTATATGTATGTTTTTATTTTTGCTAAGGTTGTTTTTCTCGGTCAAGCCATAGTCCAACTGGTTCCACTTATGTTTCATCAGATTGGCTACAGTGGAGGATTCGTCCCTGGTAGCCATCTATCGCCACCTGGTGGCTGTTTTTTGGATGTTTTTTGGACTGACTTTGACTCACTGGCTTATATATGCCTTTACTACCCTATATTTTTTTTAAAAATGGCGACTATTGCTCTAATGCAACAATGCCACTATGACAATAAGGAAATTATATTATATATGCCGTTCTATTCACAGACTCCATGTCATAATTAGGGGTGTCAAGACACCAATGAGGGGCCTTTTTGAAGTTTTGTCTTCTTTGAGGAGGTATATAGCCAATTTGTGATTATGGATAAAGAGATTACTCACCAAGGGTTTGATATAATACCAAGCTTATTCAATGTTTTATTTATTAATTTTTATCTAGAATTATCGGGTGTACCCCCAGTTGCTATCTATCAGTATAAGGCACTTTTCTGGCTTGTGGTCTGGGACTTTCTGGCCTTCCTCCTTTAATACCATTCTTAGGAGGTGTGATGAGGTTGCCATCAGCTGATCTGTAGTTTGGGGTAATCATCACCATTTCCCATCAAAGCACCATTTTCATGGTGAGTATGTATATGTTGATACAATTTATGCTTTTTTCATATCTACACAACAAAATGTAAGCCATTTGGTAGCTTTTTTCAAATGTATTATGTATTCTAATTAAAGCGGGAGTTCACCCATTTATTTTTTTACCTTTTCCCCTTAGATTCCTGCTCGTTTTGTCTAGGGGAATCGGCTAGATGTTTTAAAATATGAGCAGTACTTACCCGTTTTCGAGATGCAACTTCTCCGTCGCTTCCGGGTATGGGTCTTCGGGAGCGGGCGTTCCTTCTTGATTGACAGTCTTCCGAGAGGCTTCCGACGGTCGCATCCATTGCGTCACTCGTAGCCGAAAGAAGCCGAACGTCGGTGCGGCTCTATACTGCGCCTGCGCACCGACGTTCGGCTTCTTTCGGAAAATCGTGACGCGATGGATGCGACCGTCGGAAGCCTCTCGGAAGACTGTCAATCAAGAAGGAACGCCCAGTCCCGCAGCCCATACCCGGAAGCGGCGGAGAAGATGCATCTCGTAAACGGTAAGTACAGGTCATATTTTAAAACAACTAGCCGATTCCCCTAGACAAAACGAGCATTCATCTAAGGGGAAAATGTGTTCTCTATGGGTGAACCTCCGCTTTAAAGTTAATTTCTTTTTAAAAATCTAGAAGCTCCTGAAGAAGCGATATTTTCGAAATCGCGAAACATGTAGAGCTGCTTTTTAATGTTCTAAGGACTCAATCGGTTCTATCCAGGATTCACTATTCCACCCAGCGTGAGATCTGTACTGTGTTACAGCTCTATATCAAGCTTTGAGGCTATAGAGAAACTCCCTGGAAAGACCCTTGTTTACCTTTGTTTTGTATAGTATGATAGAATTGTGTAGATGCATCTATGTATTTATTTATGCATTATTAATATAATTATTTATTTATATGTGCCTACAAAGTCCATCTTTTCTGAAAGAAACGATACAATGTTTTTTTTTCTGTAACCCATACAGTAAACTAAGTAAGTTTATTCTTTGAAAAACTATTTTCACTTGGCTTAGTGAATGAGGTCCAACCATATACAAGCAAAAATCCTGTATAGTTACATAGTTAGTCAGGTTGAAAAAAGACACAAGTCTATATAGTTTATCCATTAAAAAAAAAAAATATATATACATATAACGTACAATCCAATATACCCAATTCTATACCCACAGATCCAGAGGAAGGCAAAAAAAACAGCAGAGCATGATTCAATTTGCTAGAGCAGAAATCCTTCCTGATCTCCCGAGAGGCAATTGGATTTTCCCTAGATCAACTCTACCTATAAATGTTAGTACCCAGTTATATTATGTACATTTATGAAAGTATCCAGGCCTTTTAAAAGCAATCTACTGAGCTGGCCAGAACCAGCTCTGATGATTGTAGAATAAAACCAAGTATACAAATATACTTCAGATCATTTATTGGAAATGTGTTTGAATCTGACCGTCTACCTATCTTTTAATGACCTTACTTTGCTTTAACATATTCTTGCAAATAATAAAACAAATACAAATTATATTGATACGATTACTAGTACCCCCAACCTAATGTTCTGATAAATACTTTTGAATCATTAAAGTGGATGTAAACCCAATTTTTTTTTTAATTTGCTGTCACAATGTAGAGTATAAGATTTCCTATCATCTGTGCAATCCTCTTTTCTTTTTTTAGTGAGATAAACGGACAAACAGGAGAAAACTTTTTTCCGTTCTTCCCCCTTGCTGTGAGTGACAGGTTATTTACATATCTCATGCATTAGCTTGAGGCATTATTTTTTTAATTCCCACCCCCACTCCTTTTCTGAAGTCACGTGGTTACTTTTCTGGATTTTGACTGGATGTTAGTGATCATAGCAGAATTTAGTGTAAGGAATACACAGGAGACAATGTATGTTGACAAGGGGAGTGTAGAGGTGGGCGGGGAGTCTACTGACATCACGACTCCGCCCACCGAGCTCCAGACAACAGATCCACCCACAGAATCTGCAGTTTTTCAGTTCTTATAACAGACAGAGGGGAAACATTTGACAGATAAGGATACATGCAGGAGGCATGTATATCCTTATAGATCAGCATTATGGCAGTAGTTTAAAAATGATGAGAGTTGGTTTACATCCACTTTAAAGTGGTTCTAATGGCCAAAGGTTTTTTCTATCCTAATGCAATTCTATGCATGAAGATAAAAAAAAACTTCTGTGCAGCAGCCCCCCCTTATACTTACCTGAGCCCCATTTCAATTCAGCGATGTTGCACGAGAGACTCGGCTGTCTGGGACTCTCCCGTCTGATTGGCTGAGACAGAGCAGTGGGTGCCATTGGCTCCCCCTGCTGTCAATTAAAGTCAATGAGGAGAGAGAGGGGGCAGGGCTGAGCCATGGCTCCATTTCTGAATGGAAACACAGAGCAGTGGCTCGGGTGCCACCATTGCTTGCTGTGCTTGCTGTGGGGGCACTTGGAAGGAGGGAGAGGCCAGGTGCGCTGGCGACGGACTTAATGCTCTGCACAGACTCAGGAAAATCTTCCTAATAGGACACATATGGCAAAAAAAAACTGACAGGGGTTATAACCCTTCCTAAATGGGGAAAAAAAAAAAAAAGGTTTTGCTTTTAGTTCTATCAAATTATATCATAACTGTTCAAATATAAAAGTTTCACAGACAGTGTATGCCGGTAGTTGTATAAAAATGATTTTCCTAAATATATTTCTATATAATGAAATCACTCAAATTATGTAAATTTATAACTATTTGCAGGTGAACATGCAGAACACTATTTAACATCCAATAAAACAACTGTGTAAACTAGCAATTTACAATAGTAACAATGATAGCACATGGTTAGTACAACATGACCTTTGCCAGGGACATAAAACAGAAGCCGTGTGACAATCAATAGCAGTGACATTAGACAGTCAGTCTTCAGAGCAGGGTGACACTGGCGAGAACACAAGGCAGCTTAGTTATGTGACTCACTGTCTGTGTCACTTGGACTGCCACTACCAGGATTATCTAAATTTATAATAAAATTCCAGTCCATTTGTCCAGGGCTCTGTGTAACATTTGGCAATTTTTTGTATTGCGAATGAAAGGCACAAGAAAGAAGCACACAAGTATGTGAATCATTGATAAAGAGAATTAAAAAAAACACAGTATTATATTTCCTTCTGTTCATGGATTTTATATTGACTAGAACATGCAGAAAATTGCATCTTGTGGAAAGAAGCCATAAAGCAGACCTTTAAGGCTGCGTACACACAATCGGTCAAAACCGATGAAAACGGACTGAAGGACCGTTTCATCGGTCCAAACCGATCGTGTGTGGGCCCCATCGGTCAGTTATACTTCGGACAAAAAAAGAGAACTTGCTTTAAAATTGAACCGATGGACGCCTAACCGATAGGTCAAAACCGATCGTTCGTATGCAAAAGCATTGGTTAAAAACCCGCGCATGCTCAGAATCAAGTCGACGCATGCTTGGAAGCATTGAACTTCGTTTTTTTCAGCACGTCGTTGTGTTTTACGTCACCGCGTTCTGACACGATCGCTTCATTAACCGATGGTTTGTAGGCACATCAGACCATCAGTCAGCTTCATCTTTTAACCGATGACAACGGTTCTTCGGACCGTTGTCATCGGATGGACTGATCGTGTGTATGCGGCCTAACAGATTTATAGGAACGTACAGTCCACCCAAAATGGATATTTCAGTTATAGAAGCCTTGTGGAATGATTTTCTTTAGAGAGGGGATACAAATTTCAATGCCAACGGTCTTGGCTTTGTTCATTCATATCATTGTGTGTAGGGGGGATTTTTTTCTACTATTAAGTGTTCCCAAATATCTTTGTGCCTTTTCGATAAAAAAAATTAAAACTGCTCTTTAGGCACCACCAACCCCCATAACTACTCACAATTATATCGTTTTTTAAAGACTACTCTAAAATCCTAACCCTTTAGCTTACCTTAAACTGTGCTCACATGACACTCCAGGTCCTACGTCCTCTCTCTTCACAGCAGAGTGTTATGCCTTGTACACATGATCGGAATTTCTGATGGAAAAAGTCTGACTGACTTTTCCCATCGGATATTCCGATCATGTGTAGCCCCATCTGAGTTTTTTCATTGGAAATTCTGATGAACTCCATCGGAGTTTTGATATAGAACATATTTTTCTCCGATGGAATTCCGTCGGAATTCCAATGTGATTTGGCCAGGCAAAAGCCTGATCATGTGTAGAAGGCATTAGGGTCCTCCTTTTGCCTCGTACACATGACCATTTTCCTCTGCGATTCCTCAACAGCCTGACTTTCATACACACGTTCATGCAAAAAAGTGTCCGACCAAAGCATGGTGACGTACAACACGTACGACGGGACTATAAAGGGGAAGTTCCTTTTAAAGGGCGCCACCCTTTGGGCGGATTTTGGGCTGCATATTTGATTCTGAGCATGCACGTTTTTTTCCCCCTCGGAAAAGCATACATACGACTGTTTTTCGTGACGAGAAAAAAACTGATGGGAAACACAACGAGAAAAAAGAGAGCTGGTTTCAATTTTTTTGCAGGCATTTTTTTGGTCTAGAAAACTGCTAGGGAGCATACACACGAGCGGTTTTCACGACCAAAATAGAAAATGGCAGTTTTCTCGTTGTGAAAACCGGTCGTGTGTACAAGGCATAAGAGCGGTCACATCACTGGCTGGGTGACATTGACAATTGGCATTGGCTGTCCAGTAGCAGGGTCCATAACTGCAGCAGCACAATGACCAGTTGGCCAAGGACCAGACTGCTCTGCCCTGCTGGACCAACAATCTCAACTCTCGGAAGAGGTGATGGCAAGGGACATGCGACTGCAGACTTTGGTGAGTAAAAAGAGGTTGTGAACTTTTAATTTGCAGAAGAAAAATGGTGAATGGGTGTGAAGGTGCTTATGCTTGCCCGGAAATGGGCTTTACATTTTAGCAAGGGGAATGGGCCTCTTGAAATGGCTGCAGCAAATGCACAGACCTGAACATTTAAACATGCAAGTTTCAGCCTCTGAGGTCCCTGAGAGATTTATTACATTGGTAGTTAATTTAAAGGTACACTCCAGGTAAGGGTTGGTGCACACTTGTGTCAACCACAGCAAAAAGGAGCGCTGCTCCTTTACAGACACGCGGCGCATTCATGATTAATATCACCCCCATGCATCTAAACACACAATTTATTTGCGGGTGTGGGAAATCATATTGTGCTTTTTTTCCCCTGTGGCTGTGGTTTTGAAAGGGTGCAGGAACCTTTTTCCTGCAGGTACAGCAGCCCATTCCATTGAATAGTCTGCTGTGCCTGTGCAAACGCAGGCCGCACCGAACACATAGGTGTAAACCTAGTCTAAAACAGAAAATTACACTATGGGGTTCATACAGGATGCACAGTCTACAAGTTCCGAGCTTTACCTTCCAACATGACAATGACCCACAGCCAGGGCTGCTGATAGGGGGAGACCACCAGTCCTCTTGTAGGGGGCCCTGGCTCACAGCGGGGCCCGGGCTCACAAGGGGGGCCCAAACAGCAGAGGGAATCAGTGCGGTCGGATGGAGGGGGCAATTACAGGATGCCCTATGTGACTCTCTGCAGCAGCTGGAAACCGGTTTCTCTCCCTCCCGCCGACTTTCAGCTGCTGCAGGGAGAGACACTAAAGGGCTAATAAAGAGATAACAGCTTCCCTGTTATCTTTGTGTCCACTAAGAATGATTTTAGTATATTTTTAGTGAAAAATTTGTTTTGATATATTTGAGGGGGGCCCTGCCAGGTAGGCTGTATGGGGCCCTGTGATTTCTAACAGCAGCCCTGCTCACAGCACACAGCAAAAGTGACCGCACATCGATTGAAGGAGAAAAAATCTGTTCTGCAAAGAAGAGTGGCCAAATTTTGCAAACTTGTGAGATCCTTTTTCCTAAACTCAGTGATTCTATTTCAGAATTTTTTATTTATTTTTTCTGATGTGTTGGTGTTATATCTTTCACTTGGATGTTATAAGTAAATACAGCTAAATAAAACAAAAACTGTGTGTCTTTATTTCAGGCTGCAAAGCAACAAAATGTGATTTTAAAGGGGGGGGGGGGCAATTCTTTTCTATACCCACTGTACATCTCCTCCCTAGGTCAGTTGATAACCTGTGCTTAAGTTTGTGAATACGCAAGAAGCCTCCGAGCCCTTACAATTCATTTATATGTGTAGCAGAGGTTACAGAGAAATGGACTGATAACTATGTCCTCAGTCACTTCCGGCCAGGGGGGCCCTGTCAGGTAGGCTATATAGGGCCCCGTGATTTTTAACAGCAGTCCTGTTCAATCCTATGGTATCTCTAGCCTTGATTATTGCAACACTCTCTTCACTGGCCTACCTTTACACAGGCAATTCCCCCTTCAGTTTATTATGATTGCCAAACTTATACTTATACTATATTGCCAAAAGTATTAGCCAATATAATGCCTTTAATGCACATGAACTTTAATGGCATCCAAATCTTAGTCCAGAGGGTTCAATATTTACTTGGCCCACCCTTTGCAGCTATAACCGCTTCAACTCTTCTGGGAAGGCTGTCCACAAGGTTTAGGAGTGTGTCTTTGGGAATATTTGACCATTCTTCCAGAAGCGCATTTGTGAGGTCAGGCACTGCTTCGCCTGTTCTGTTGGGTTGAGGTCAGAACTGTGCAGGCTAGTCAAGTTCCTTCACCCAAACTCGCTTATCCACACTCTACTGTCAAAAGTATTGGGCCACCCCTCCATATCATTTGGTGGAGAGGAGTTTTTGGTGTGGGGTTGTTTTTCCAGGGTTTGGGGTTGCCCCTTAGTTCCAGTGAAGGGAACTCTTAAGGCATCAGCATACCAAGATGGTTTGGACAATTTCATGCTCCCAACTTTGTGGGAACAGTTTGGGGATGGCCCCTTCCTGTTCCAACATGACTGCACACCAGTACATAAAACAAAATCTATAAAGACATGGATGAGCGAGTTCGGGGTGGATGAACTTGACTGGCCTGGACAGAGTCCTGACCTCAACCCGATAAAACACCTTTGGGATGAATTAGAGCGAAAACTGCGAGCCAGACTTTGTCGTCCAATGGGCATGTAAAGACAGGAATTCCAATACTTTTGACAATATAGTGTATTTACCTTGCCTTTACCTCAGTGTACACCACCTTTCTTTGTAAATCCCTTTACTGGATACAGCTCGCCCAACCAATAAAATTTAAAATACTAACAACAAACAAAGCCATCCTCAACTCTATCACCAACCTTGTCTCATAATTTTACCCTCTTAGCTCCTTTCAAGGCCTCCTGTTCTCTAGCTCCCTTGTCATCTCCTCTTATGATTACCCCCAGAAATTCTCCAGAGCCTCTCCCATCCTCTGAAACTCCCTACCTCAGTCTGTCTCTTGCTCTGTTCACCTTTGGGCAATTCCAGGAAAACGCATATCTTTAGTGACTTGGTAGCACTTGCTCCTCTTTCTAAATTGAAAGTTCTCATGAACAGGACCTTCCTTACATTCTTGTCTTGAACTGTATTGTAACAGTCTGCCTGCCTTTATATTGTAAAGTGCTGCATAAACTAGTGGTGCTATAAATCCTGTATAACAATAATGAAGGCAGATGTCCAGCTACCATTTTTTTTCTGACAGGAAGTAATAACAGACAAATCATAACTGCACAAAAAATAAGAAATTGATTAAACTGGAGAAAAAAAAATGATATTGTACGCAGCATTATCCACTAATAATTTACTCAGATGTGGAGATTTTTATTTGGGATTTTTTTACTAAAAGTCAGAATTGATTCTACCTCTGACTTCTTTAAACATACTGGGCCAGATCTACATAGCGATTACACCGGCGTATCTACTGATACGCCGGCTTACTTTCAAATTACCCGCGTCGTACCTTTAGTTTGAATCCTCAAACCAAGATACGACGGCTTCTGAGTTCGATCCGACACTTCGTACGCCTTCGGATCGTAGGTGCAATACTTCGGCGCCCGCTGGGTGGAGTTTGCGTCGTTTTCCGCGTCGGGTATGCAAATTAGCTTTTTCCGACGATCCACGAACGTACGCGCGGCCGTCGAATTCTCTTACATCGTCTCTAGTCGGCTTTTTCCGGCGTATAGTTAAAGCTGCTATTTTACGGCGTATAGATAGACTTGCCATGTTAAAGTATGGCCGTCGTTCCCGCGTCTAAATTTGAATTTTTTTTTTGCGAAAGTCCGTGAATAGGAATGGACGTAAGTCACGTCCAAGTTCAAAAAATGACGTTGTTGCGACGTCATTTCGCGCAAATCACAGCGGGAAATTTTGAAACGGAGCATGCGCAGTTCAATCGGCGCGGGGACGCGCTTCATTTAAATGAATCACGCCCCCTACCCGCCGATTTGCATTCCGCCGCCAGAAATACACTACGCCGCCGTAACTTACGGCGCAAAATCTTCCTGGATTTGACTTAAAGCCAGGTAAGATACGGCTTTTCATTGGAGTATAATCAAGATTTCCTCCATCCTTGCACGTGGTGTTTTCTGTTTATATGGACTCAATGCTATATGATTGCACATATTGGACGTCATTCATTTGTTGCACATAGGAATTCTTCCACAGGATTTTTTACAGTTCACCACTTCTTGTGTTTTTCTGCAGAACCACAATTTTTATTGTTGTTTATTGATTTGACCGTAGCGCTACACACCATTTTTCTATGCTGCGCCTATCCAATTCTATGTGGATCTGGCCCACTATTTCTTTCTCTATGAAATCTTTAAGATAATAATAACAATCCATTTTCTGAGATGCTGTTTTTTTTTAAATAGCCTGAAAAGCAAAAATCGTCTACTAAACCAATAGGGAACTTAACTAAAATTGTCTAAAAATATATGCTGTATAGTTTATTCTCCTCTGCACAGAAACATTATACATCCTGCAGTAGGCGCATTAGTGTGTGTGTGTCTTGATTCTAGTCCTTCTATCCTTTATTATACCAATTGTGCACTTAGCTTGTTCATAAATCTCAGAAGCATACACCATCATAGGTTATGTAAACCTGTATATGCAGTCTAGAAGGAACATTAGAAACAATTGCGGAAGATCATTTTTTTTATAGATTATACAGCAAGTCCTGTCATAGAAACTTAGGGCCTGATCCACAAAAGGGATACGCCGATCTACTAATACGCCGTCGTATCCCTGTTTCTATCTATGGAACTGATCCACAGAATCAGTTTATCATAGATAGGCAGAAGATCCGACATGTGTAAGGGACTTAAACTGTCGGATCTTAGGATGCAGTACCGCAGCCGCCGCTGGGGGCATTTCTCGTCGAAATCCAGCGTCGGGTATGCAAATTAGCACTTACGGAGATCCACAAAGCTTTTAAGCTTCGTTTTTTCTCCGTAAGTATTAGTTTGCCGTCGCAAAATTAGGGCTGCTTTTACAAGGTGTAAAGTTAGTACACCATGTAAAAGTAGACCCTTCTTTCCCGCGACGCTGTCAATTTCTTTTTTACATTTTTTTTTTCCCGCCGCAACTTTTTTTACCCGGCGCGATTCACAAAACTCGGCGTAACGTAATTTTGCGCAATGCATGTCGGGAAAATCGCGTCAGGAGCATGCGCAGTACGTCCGGCGCGGGAGCGCGCCTAATTTAAATGGGACTCGCCCCATTAGATTAGGAACGCCTTGCGTCGGACGGATTTAAGTTACACCGCTCAAAATTTCTAGGTTAGTGCTTTGTGGATCGGGCACTTAGGTAGAGATTTTGCGGCGGTGTAACTTAAATAGGAAAATTTAAGTTACGGCCGCTCTTTGTGGATCAGGCCCTTAGATGGCAGAAAAAAGACTAACTGGTCCATCGAGTCTGCCCAATTTTTTTTTAAACGTATACATTTTTGAGGGTTTTTATTTGTTAAAGCATAACTTCACTTTTGTTAAGTAAAAAACATTCCCCCCTTGGGTGATCTATATACATTACAAGGATTTTAACAAACTTTGCTGCAGATTCCCATATTTTGTTATTCTGAAGAAATCACTGGTTGTTCCCCTGTGCCCATGTGGGAAAGTGAGTCTAATGAGAGTGGTTTCATAATTATCAATCACATGTGCACTTGCAGGACACCAATGAGGAAAGCTGCTGGGCCTGCATCCCTTTAGATGTGTTTCTATTGGGAGTAGTTCACCAAAACTTTCATTTTTGTTTCAGGGGGTTGCCTGATATCCGATTCGCTTCTTACTGCAGACTCCTGGGAAAATCGGTGAGCCAATCACACAAGCAGGAAATTATGTTTCTGGAAGCAACTTTGTACACAGTCTGTGTTCAGAACACCTCCAGGTAGTCATATTGTATTTTCCAAAAATTACAGCAGCTGCAGATTGAAAAGCAAAAGTATTTTTTCTCCTGTGTCAATATCCCCTTATGGGTATCTACTCACCAGAAGGAGAAGCCTGAAGTGTGGAGTGTGCACGTTTGATGTCACCTGCAGCGGAGAAACTTACCACTCTTTTAGAGCACTTCTTTCACTGGACTCTTGCTTATATCGCTTCATCTTAATATCAATTCCTTCTATGCATGGTCATAGGAAAGAGGGGTCACAGTCTATAGTGACAACTAGCGCTGCTGTAGTAACGAATAAGAATTGTATTACTTATTGTAATTTACTATATTTTTAGATGTTTTGTATTTTAAGCGGCTGCTGAAAGTTTTATATTGAATGACCTATGGTAACATTTAGTCATTGGTTTTCTGTTATAAGTTCCTACTTTGCCCTTAGCGCCGAGATAGTGAAAGTAGGCCTGGATCTTCACTATATTAGTTAATATATATTTATTTTACTTTTTATGTTTTATTTTTACACTGTCTCTTTCATTTTCCTTGTCATCCCTTGTAATAGAGTCCTGAGCCGCTCGGAATGCTTTTATGAGAAAGCCATATATATATATATATATATATATATATATATATATACATACATACATACACACACACACACAGTATGTATTGCAGTCGACAAATGGTTAACATTATTCTACTATACCAAGAGTTTCTCCACCCTACTGCTGCCTTCTTATCTTGTTATGGACTTGCCTACTCTTGCTTTGGTCATTAAGCAGCCATTGACAATAATGTACACTGGAGTTGCACCAAACTTCATTCCCATCTGAGAGTAATGTCGCGTACACACAGTCTTCTTTTTTTTTTTTTTTTTTTTTAGTTAAGGGCACATCCTATGTATAAGAAGACTTCATGACAAGATGACAGCTATGACATCTGACCAGTAACAGTACAGAAATTGTGTAAAATCTGTGAAGCCTATTGGGGTCTTCCCCACCCACAATGATGTGAGCTCAGAAGTCCCCCTACAGTGCTCTCCAACAAGGTCAGCCTGGGGGAACCCTACATGGCCCCACCCACATGAACAAACCAGCGTCAGGGGTCATCAGTCAAAGAGCTGGGGCTCACTGAAAAAAACTGTCACCACTGACCTCAAGAAACACAGAGAACCACCACTGAACCCATACAAGAACCCAAAGAGCCAGTCACCACTGAACCCCCCATAAAATAACCCAAAGAGCCTGTCACCACTGACCCCAAGAAACCCAGAGAACCAACCACTGAACCCATACAAGAACCCAAAGAGAGCCAGTCACCACTGAACCCCCATACAAGAACCCAAAGAGAGCCAGTCACCACTGAACCCCATACAAGAACCCAAAGACAACCAACCACCACTGAACCCCCATACAAGAACCTAAATAACCAGTCACCACTGAACCCATGAAGGAACCCAAAGAGAACCCGCCATCAATAAAACGAACACAGACTTCTGAAGGAACCCAGAGAACCTCCCCCAGTGAGGTTTGTCCCCATAGCATGAACCAGCTGACAGTGACCACACAGCTGTGCTGGGATGAATATGGGATTTACTCTGCCCCTGCCAGATATAAGATACACATCACGTGATGTGCCCTTGCCCAGTGACAGGGGGAGCGTACACACAGTCTGACTTTTGACCGGGCAAAATTCTGTCGGAATTTCCAACGGAAAAATAGAGAACCTGCTCTCCAAGTCTGCCAGTTTTCCTTCCTCGGACCACTTTTGGTACGTATTGAACACCGTGGACTGGGACCATCCAGCAGTTTTGGAGTTGCTCTGATCCAGGCATGTAGCTTTTACATTTTGTCAAAGCTGTTCAAATCTTTATGCTAGCACATTACTTCTGCTTTCAAAATATCAACTTCGGGGACAACATGTTTACTTGCTGCTAATTTATACCAGCTACTTTCAATGTAACAAGACAATCAATGTTATTCATTTGACCTGTCAGTGGTCACACCATTGTGGATGATCAGTGTATATTCTCTTTATTCACTGATCCAGCATTTCTTTCAAAGTCTGATAAGTCACACACTGCTTCATCTCTCTCCTATTCCTACACTAAATGTATAAGCAAGGCTCATTTTCCATATTGATACATTACGCTATGCAACTGTTAATACCTGTCACTAGAACATTCTATGTATTGTACTACCTGTCCCAGCCCCCCACCCCTCAACCCATAATCTCTCTTTGTACAGTACCATGGGATATAATGGTACTATACAAGTCAATAATAACATATTCATTTTAGCTGGCAATAAATACCGTTTTGATTAGGGGGTCCACAGTATAATGGGTTTTCATATGAGCTGCTGTGTGTACATTCAACAATGGTATAACGCACACATGAGAGAACAATAGTAAAAGTGATTGTGAAAATAGGATTTTCTCACTGTGGGTAATACATTTTACGCTCATTGTTTCAGTTACATTTTACACTATAATTTACAGTATTCTAGCTGTGAATAACTCCCTTGCATCAGAAAATAACATAATTAGAGAAAATAGGGCCATCATTCAAATTCTTAATAATGAAGCAGAGTTGGAACATAATAATATGAATTAAATCTAAAAATGTTGGTGTCAATCATAAGAGAAAGAACTCCTATCTGCTCCCTACATCTCCCTCACATTTTTCTCTCTCCCTGGAATAGTTTTGAATAACATGACCCAGGGACTCATGGCTGACCTCTTGCAGGATCCAGACGGTGATTTAAAAGATGCCAATAAGTGCCGTTATGTAATTATTACAAAATTATTAAATGTATTTTGAATTTTCAATTAGTCCAAGTTCTTTAAGTAGACTTTAATATCAGGCTCTTGTAGTTCCCTGTTCAGCAGAAGTTAGGGAGTGAGGGGTACTTGGGTGTCCCGAATCCCCATCTGCTGACAAGACATAAAAAAAAAAAAAAAATACCCTCCAATAGAGTAGGGACTATTGTAAACATATCAGACAAAGCAAATTCCAAAAGCATGGATTATAAAACAATATAAACTTTATATTGTCTCATTACATTATTATGTTTTGGTTGAGGTCTTGGCAATCATACAATTGAACTGCAATTACGCATACTGTATGTTTACAAGCCATACGCTTTTTTTTTTTTTTTTTTAACAGAAAGGAAGCCATACACTTTTATAACTTAATTTTTTAATCCGATATAAAATAAAGTTTATATTGTTTTATAATCCATGCTTTTGGAATTTCTTTTGCCTGATATGCCTACAATAGTACCTACTCTTGGAGGGTATTTTTTTATGTCTTGGCCGGGATGATGGTATGCTCACAGCTCTCCACCATTTACATTTATGCATCTACAGACAAGGAATATTATGACACGAGGACAGATCCAAGAGATCACCCTATCAGTCTGTTGCTGTTCCTAAAAGGGGTTGTAAAGGGATTTTTTTTTGTTTTCATAATAAGCATCCTTTACCTGCAGACATTCCTCTTTTCACTTCCTCATTGTTCGTTTTTGCTCAGAAGTTGCTCTATTTCTTCTCTGTTCTGTTCACTTCCTGCTTGTCTGATTTTACTGACCACCGTGATGGGAGGCTTTACTGCGGTGGTCAGTAACGTGCTCACCCCCTCCTGGGAATTACATCTGTGTGGCAGGACGCTCTCTATGTGTTGGAGACTTCAATGAGGTGTGAATTACTGGGCGTGCCGCAATTCATACTGGGAAATGTAGTTCTTACATGAACAAGCGCCGTAAACCAGGAAGTGAATGAGAGAACAGAAACTAGAACGCCGGAAGTGATATAGATGAAGGAATTTAATAGGTATTTACAATTTTTTTAACAGAATCATTACACTATTCTGTCTGTCTACCTTGCAGACATTAATTTTAGGCAAAACATTTTTTTCCTTTAGTGACCCTTTAACTGTCCAATCACAGGCTAGAGGCAGGGAGGCAACCTAGCTGTGTTGTCCATCTTCAGCAAAGAAAGTTAGGTCTCCAGACTGGCTGTGCATTCTGTCAGTTCCTTAAAGGGGTTGTAAAGGTCTGTTTTTTTATTTTCTAAATAGGTTCCTTTAAGTATTGTTGGTTCACTTACCTTTTCCTTTGATTTCCCTTCTAAATGTTTTTTTTCTTTGTTTTCTTTGTCTGAATTTCTCACTTCCTGTTCCTCCTCAGTAAGCTGTTCTGGCTGACTATCCACTGCTCGGATGATGGTGGAAAGCTTACTGAGGAGAAACAGGAAGTGAGAAATTCAGACAAAGAAAAACAACATTTAGAAGGGAAATTGAAGGAAACAGTAAGTGAACCAACAATGCACTAGCTTAAAGGAACCTATTTAGAAAATAAAGAACAAACCTTTACAACCCCTTTAAATCTCAGAGCTGTATAGCCAAAAATACAAATCTCTTGGCTTCTCAGATAACTCCCACATATGTACAGTATTTTAACTGTGTATTTAGTTGTTTCTCTGGAGTTCAACTTAAAGCGAAAGTAAACGCATCCATAAAACAGTTTAATTTCCGGCACGTGCCGGAAATGTAACACTCCCATTGGTTGTGCTCTCAACCAAACTGTCAAACCATCCAATGGCTGGTGTCATAACTGATCACATGTGCAGCATCATGGCAGTTGTAGATTAAACAGAGGGTAAGGTGGCAGCTTCCTTGGCTGAAAATGATAGTGGGGTTTACTTACACTTTAAAGCCTAAAAATTCACTGATAATGAGTACAGATAATAAAAGGGTCACTAAAGGAAAACATTTTTTAGCTGAAATGACTGTTTAGAGGGTATAGAGACATAATAGTTAACTGATTCCTTTTAAAAACGATTAAAAATAGATAAAAACCAATCATAATGTGCCTGCAGTTTAGTTTCATTTTTGTTGTTGTTTCCTGGTTCTCTGATGTATAGAACCAGAGAGCCAAGAGAGGGCAGAGATGGATTGTATAACGAAACTGGATTGGTGCTGACACACAGTAATCACACCTCCTTGATTAGTCACCACAGTGAGAAATCTCCCAGTATTGTGGTGATCAGGAAACAGACAACCAGGAAGTGTCCAGAACAGAGAGGAATTACAGCAACATCAAAGCAAAAACGAACAATGAGGACATGAAACCAGGACTGCAGTAAGGTAAAAAAAAAATTCCTTTAGTGACCCTTTAATGTGTGGAAATACAATAAGCAATAAGGCCTAACTCCAGCATCCCACAGAATGTGGACAGCACAATTCATGTGCATGAGCAGGGGGACAGGATTGAAAGTTAGGCCCCTTTCACACTGGGACGTGGGCAGCATCGGCAGTATTCGGCCACTAGCGCTTTTAACCCCCACTAGCGGCCAAATAGGGTTAAAACCACCTGAAAAGTGCTGCTGCAGCGGCGCTTTGCCGGCGGTATAGCCGTGCTGCCCATTCATTTCAATGAATGAAAAGTTTTTTCCCTATGCTAGGGTCACCAGTACGGTATTTGTACATCGCTATCATATCCCCTCTCAAGCTGCTCCTCTCCGGAGAAAATACATTCAATGCTTGTAGTCTTTCTCCATAGCTGAGATTCTCTAGTCCTTTCATTAGCTTTGTTGGCCTTCTCTGGACTCTCTCCAGTTCCAGCACATCTTTGTTGAGGACAGGTGCTTAGAACTGGACGGCATACTCAAGATGTGGCCAGACTAGAGTTTTGTGGAATGGGAGAATTATCGTTTTATCTCTGGAGTGAATCCCCTTTTAATGCATGCCAATATTCTGTGGGCTTTGCTTACAGCCGCTTGGCATTGCATGCCATTTCTGAGCAAGTCACATACTAGGACCCCCAGGTCCTCTTCCATCCTACATTCCCCCAGAGGTTCTCCCCCAGTGAGTAACATGCATTCGTATTTTTAGCACCCAAATGCATTACTTTACATTTTTCAACATTAAATGTATTATTTATATTTTATTTAGGTCTTCTTGAAGTTTCCACATCCCAAGCAGAAGTTCTGGCCCTGCTTAACTATGTATCATTCACAAATATTGAGATTGAGCTATTTATTCCATCCTCTATATCGTTTAAAATAAATTAAACAGAATTTGTCCCAGGACAGATTCTTGGGGGACCCAACTTAACACACCAGACCATTCTGAGTACTCATTATTTATCACCACCCTTTGGACCCACCATTGTAGCCAGTTTTAAATCCTAGTATTCACCCCATGGTCCATGCCGACAGAACTCAGTTTGTAAAGTAAACCTTTGTGAGAGACTGTATCAAATGCCTTTGGAAAATCCAGATACACCACATCCACAGGTCTTCCTTTATCTAGATGGCAGCTCACTTCTTCATAGAATGTTAATTGATTGGTCTGGCAAGAGCAATTCTTCATGAATCCATGATGATTACTACTAGACATGTGCACAACAAAAAATTTCATTTTTTTTGTTCCGTTTCGTTATGTAGATTCGTAAAGATTCGTAATTTTGTAAGACTCAAGTTTTCCTATTCGGACCCGTTCGTATTTCGTAAGACGCAAGTTTTCCTATTCGGAACCTTTCGTATTTCGTAAGACGCAAGTTTTCCTATTCGGACCCGTTCGTATTTCGTAAGACGCAAGTTTTCCTATTCGGAACCTTTCGTATTTCGTAAGACGCAAGTTTTCCTATTCGGACCCGTTCGTATTTCGTAAGACGCAAGTTTTCCATTCGGAACCTTTCGTATTTCGTAAGACGCAAGTTTTCCTATTCGGACCTGTTCGTATTTTTCTTAACAGTTTTATTTTCGTTTATACTGAATGATTCGTAATTCTGTCTAATTTATTTTCGTTGAATCGAAATTTGTAATTTTGTTAGATAATAATTTTCATTTAATGGATTCGTAATTTTGTACTTTTGTAATTACATAGCAACATGCGGCTAATCCATATTAAGATATACTTTCTCGTAAGCCCCGTACACACGGTCTGACTTTTTGCCCACAAACTTCAAAATGAGCGTTTTCCAAAAAATCCAAACGTGTGTACGGACAAACTTTTTCGGTTTCAAAAGTCTGGCCAACTCCCTTCAGACAAAAATCCACGGAAAAGTTTGTTTGAAGTCCGATCGTGTGTACAAGGCTTTACACTGTACAGTTTGACTCAAGCACATGTGAGCACAAAAGAGATTAGCTGATTAGCTAAGATATTAAGTAAGATACATCACTCACTAACTACACTGCCCAGTGCCCATTCGAAAGAACGATACAAGTATACATAATTACGAACAGACAACGAAACGGATTTACAAAAACACACAAATGAAAATACGAACATACAAATGAAAATACGAACAGACAAAGGATTTAAAATACGTAATGCAAATCGTTCGTTTTAGATGTCATTTTTGTTCTTTTGCTTTTTCGGTGTTTCGGATTTTAGTAAGATTGTCCAATCATACGTTCGTATTTTCGCTTGTTCGTTATTTTGCTTATTCGTAATTCCGTAATTTTCGTATTTTGGATCTTTCTGCTTTTCGGATGTTCGAATTGATCCAAATGTATGAATACTAACAAATTTGTCCAAAAATCCATTTGTTACGAACGGGAACGCACATGTCTAATTACTACTAATGATAAGGTTTTCATGACTAAAATCTTGGATATAGTCCCTTATTATTCCCTCCAATAGCTTGCAGACTATTGATGTTAGGCTAACTGGCCTGTAGTACCCAGGATATATCTCGGCCCTTTTTTAAATATTGGTACCATATTGGCTTTTCTCCAATCCGCTGGTGCCAAGCCAGTCAGAAAACTGTCCATAAAAATTAGGAAAAATAGTCTATAACCTGAGGTTCTTAAGGACCCACGGGTATAAGCCATTTGGTCCTAGTGACCTTATTTATGTTAGGCTTTTCAAGTCTTTCTGATACTGGCTTTGGTTACCATTAGGGTGCATTCTGTGATGTGTTATTAACATTACAGTCTTGGTCCCCCTTTTCCTTTGTGAAAACTGAGAAGAAGAATGCATTAAAAATCTTTGCCTTCTGGTCTTGTGTAACCAAATTCCCTTTATCATCCTTTATGAAGCCAATATGTTCTGGCCTCACTGTATTACTGTTAATATAAATAAAATGTGATTCTGCGCAACATATCACGCTGGTGAAATAGTGGTATCACATAAAAATTGATTAATATAGGAGCTGACAGAATTCAGCATAAAATTATCAAAAATATATAAAGAGAAAATAAAAATAAAAATAAAATAGTGAGTCCAAAAATATATAAATACTCAAAGAGTAAATGTGCAATAATGTGAACAGTTGTGTGCAAAGGAATGGAATAAAAAAGTTCAATCCCAAAATATAAACACAGATCAGCTGTCAGAACGGATGTACTAGATGCACTGGATGAAGGTGAGCACCAGCTCTATAATGTAAATGCACAGCCGTGCGATAGAAGATGAGCCAGATCCCTGGCTGAGCTCCCGGGACTCTTACCTCTCGGCCCTCCTTAATGGGCAATAGTGTACAGGTCACTCGCAGCCTTCTATGGGTGGTCACTGATGCTTCCTCTCTCGATCTAATGGATCCTCCCTCTAATGGGACAAATGCTCCTCAATACCGAATGGGTAATATAAGTAAAAAGAGAGAGAGGGGACTCCCATAGTGAGGTAACGTTTGGTGCAGGTGAAATTATTTATTAGGAAAAACCTGCACTTACA
This sequence comes from Rana temporaria, assembly GCF_905171775.1. NCBI lineage: Eukaryota > Metazoa > Chordata > Amphibia > Anura > Ranidae > Rana > Rana temporaria. The sequence continues at coordinate 362,628,702 of NC_053493.1, read as the reverse complement.
TTGAAACAAAAACAGTGTACAACGAGGAAACAAACAAGCGGCGTTTGAATCGCCAGCTTACGTCACTCCGGGTGTACGTCCTCCAATCCCTGACATTTCCCAGCCTTGCCATCATTCCAAGCTGTGATAGGAGGTCCGCCTCCCCCTCCACCCTTGGGTTAGGGGACCTGTAGCATACACCCACTATTATTTTCCCATTTTCCTCCTTTTGGAACTCCATACACAAGGATTCCACCTTCTCCCTAGCTCCATTAGTGATGACATCCCTCACGTTCACTTACACATCATTCTTGTTATACAAGCATACCCCTCCCCCTTTCCCACCCTCCCTATCTCTACCCTTTTGCTTTTTGCTACATTTGGACCCCCCCCCCCCCCAAAACACCTAGTTTAAAAGCCCCTCTAACTTTTCAGTCAACTTCTCTCAGCAGCGCTGCACCCTCCCCATTTAGGTGTAGTCGGTCCCTGGCAGGGATCCTCTGCCAGGAGCTTACCATTTTGTCAATGATAGATTTCAGGGGAGGGCGCTTACCATTATTCAGGATAGGAAAATGATTATAATCCTTGTTTATGGTTTATGATGTTATGTGTATTTCAAGTCTGGAGCTACAGATGCAGCTGATAGATCTATTCAGCATTTTTTTTAATAATAACGGTCTGCTATGACAGACATGTTGCAAAAAATCTATTATAACAGGCAGCACCTGTGCCAACACCAGTGGTTCTGGATATACAGTTAGCCAGAGGCAGAAAGGAATGGGGCTTTGCCCACTAACCCAAAAAAAGAGGAATTGCTTAATTGTTTTTGGAATATTTGATGGAAAGATTAGTGAACACCTTCCTTTCTATGAAGGCTCTACTGTGCTATATTTTTTAATAAAGAATGATTCTGGGCTGTAGTTTACAGAAGAGAAACATTGTTTTGGCATCATGGATATATGCTGGCCTATGCATTTGGTAAATATATACCATTGAAAGCATTTTGTTATACCATTCTAAAAAAAAATGCAAAAATACCTATTGAGCTTGCCAGAAATATTGCTATCTGATAACTTCCTGTGCAGAATATTATATTGTTCTGACTACAGGACCCAGCTCATCAATAGTATGCTATGAACACTAGTACAAGGGAAGTTGCTAGTTGTCCTCTGCTTTATGCTGTGCTAAAGGGAGTGTTATCATACTATGACATGAACTGTGTTACAGGAAAAATTACCAGGTGAAAATATAGAAAATGTAAACAACCTGTAAGGCCTCGTAAGCTTTAATATATTACATTTCTGATTTTTGGGTTTTGATACGCTAAAAACCAAGACCAGTCTAACAAGACTGCACCAGATGCACCCAATGTTACAGGATTGTAATGATTGAAGCAAACCAACTCTACTAGGTGCCTCCCAAAGGGCATACCATCAGGACAATTTAGAAGATAAGAAATGCTGGAAGAATTCCACACCACTTGGCTTTTTTATCCCAGCAAATAAGATCATAGGCACCACACATAACCATACTGTATTCTGAACCTGCTGAAAATTATACTATCAAAAGCCATGTAATGTACTGAATCGACCATTTTGGATTGTGCCCTTCTGGTTTTTGCTAGCCGTTATGTGTCACATAAACAATCTGTAAGCTACAGAAAAATTAATTTCCATCTTAATTCTTGCTTACATCTATTTCTTAGAAACAACTGGCTTCTATAGCCGAGGGACATTAAGGCCATGACACCACCCAAAATGTCCAGCCAACAACATTCCTGCATAAGAAATAAATCCATTGCAGCTTTATTCTGCTTCCATGACATTACAAAGTTCTAAGCTTATTTGGTTGGTTGCTAGGCTGGGAAAAATTATTTAGACAATACAAAGTCACACAGAAAAACGTTATGCAGAGTGACCATCGTCCAAGTCGCAGTGACCATTGCTTGAGAAATTAATTCTATAGAGATCTGACAATGATCATTCAGAATTATATACAGTACAATTACATGAAATGAAAAAAGTTTACCTTTCATAGATCTACTTAAAAAAGTCATACAAAATGCCTGGACAAACTGCACAAGTCTAAAAAGGGCCACATAGGAGTCTTGATGGTCAAGATAGAGGAGGCCTTCATTGCTGATCTTCACAACCTCTCTGTAAGATGCCTAAAGTGGTCCTGGTGGCATAGGTAGTAGAAGTTGAAGTTGAATTTCTACCTTTTTACTATAGGCAGCGAGGAAAATCTTAGCTGTCTTGAAGAACTATGAGCACCACTGCTATCCGATGCTTTAAATTGTGTAGTGTGTCTCCCTCTTGATGCTGTTGATCCTCCCAATGACCTCTAGGGCCATATATCAGTATGCACAATGACTGACCTTGTAAGTACAATGCACCACATCCCAATTATTTGTACAAAGACTTGACTTATTACATGCTCTGACTTTTCAGGTGCGGAGCAGATCTAAAACAAAAAAACACATTGATCTCATCTGGACCTCACCGTTGTAATTAACATGCAAGACCAAATTCATATATTTTTTGCATATATGTAATATGTTGATTAGTGAGGAAAATGTGTGTATTTTTTGTGAGCAGGTGAAATACAAGAGACTACAATTTATAAGGCAATCTAGGGAAAGACATTTTGTTTAGTACAAAAAAAAAAAGTATTTTACCAAGAGATAAATTATAAGATGTATAAATAAGTAATAAAATGTGTACGTGTTTTAGATTTCCTCAGCATGTGAAAAGTCCTTGCAAAGGAAAGACCCACAAACTGGAAGCGAGGCTCGCTTACCGCAATTCACAGGAAATGCTGATGCATGGCAAAAAATGGGATTTGTAAATATGCATCCTTAATGTCTATCAATGCTAAAAAGATTCCCCTTGTAGCAGCGATTTTTCTTCCTTCTCCTTCTCCTTTGCGTACACACTGTCAAGACAAAATCTCCTCGTTCTTAAACGCGGTGACCTACAACACATACAACGGCAGGGGAAGTTTGATTCCACTGGCACAACTCTTGGGGCTGGTTTTGCTAATTTCATGTGTTTGCGTGTTAGATAAAAGTTTGGTAGGAGACGATTTGCACTTTTCAGTCTGTTACAGCTTTAAACATGTGTTATCTCCATTACAAATGCTACTTTTACTCCCGTCTCATACTTTATTCTGAGCAAGCGCGGGTTTCTTAGCATACACAGGCTCGAGTTTCTCGTCGGAAACCAGCCCGACGAGGAACTCGACGAGCCAATTTGAGACTCCCGTCGAGGAAATAGAGAACTTGCTCTCTTTTTTGCTAGTCGAATTCCTCGACAGTTTCCTCAATGTAAAAAATGTACACATGGTTTTTATGTTCACTAGAGTGTTTAACCACTAGCCGACCGCGCACCGTCATTATACGGCGGCAGGTCGGCTCTCCTGGGCGAGAGCCCGTAGCTATACGTCCTATCGTATAGCCGCCACTAGGGGGCGCGTGCGCGCCGCCGGAGGCGCGCGCGCGCGCCCCCCGCTCGCCCCCGACTCCCGTGCGTGTGCCCGGCGGGCGCGATCGCCGCCGGGCACACGCGATCGCTCGTTACAGAGCGGGGACCGGGAGCTGTGTGTGTAAACACACAGCTCTCGGTCCTGTCAGCGGGGGAAATGCTGATTTTCTGTTCATACAATGTATGAACAGAAGATCAGTGATTTCCCCTAGTGAGGCCACCCCCCCCCACAGTAAGAACACACAGGGACATACTTAACCCCTTCCCCGCCCCCTAGTGTTAACCCCTTCACTGCCAGTGGCATTTTTATAGTAATCTAATGCATTTTTATAGCACTGATCGCTATAAAAATGCCAATGGCCCCAAAAATTTGTCAAAAGTGTCCGAAGTGTCCGCCATAATGTCGCAGTAACGAAAAAAAAATCGCTGATCACCGCCATTACTAGTAAAAAAAATATATTAATAAAAATGCCATAAAAATACCCCCTATTTTGTAAACGCTATAACTTTTGCGCAAACCAATCAATAAACGCTTATTGCGATTTTTTTAACGAAAAATATGTAGAAGAATACGTATCGGCCTAAACTAAGGAAAAAATATTTTTTTTTATACATTTTTGGGGGATATTTATTACAGCAAAATGTAAAAAATATTTTTTTTTTTCAAAATTGTCGCTCTATTTTTGTTTATGGCGCAAAAAATAAAAACCGCAGAGGTGATCAAATACCACCAAAAGAAAGCTCTATTTGTGGGAAAAAAAGGACGCCAATTTTGTTTGGGAGCCACGTCGCACGACCGCGCAATTGTCAGTTAAAGCGTCGCAGTCCCGAATCGCAAAAAGTGCTCTGGTCTTTGACCAGCAATATGGTCCGGGGGGTAAGTAGTTAATACTATTTTTCACTATTTTTCAATTTTTTTTCACTTATACCATTGGGATCCTCTTCCCCACCTACCGATTCTATTGCACAATATATTTTTATATGTTTTGTCACAGAGGAGCAGCTTGTCACATAAGTAGATATGATTATTCCACCTGTGTTTAATTTTTATAAACGTATTTATGTTTGGCGCGGAAACACACCCCACTCAAAGCTCTCCCACCAAGTTTCTTGATGGATTCTGTCGAGGAAACTGGTCGGGTGTACGAGGCCTGAGTTTTCCGCCACACAGAGTTTTGCTTTTAAGCCAACAATTTCAATTTTGGTCTCATCTGACCAGAGCGCCTTCTTCCACATGTTTGTTGTGTCCTCCATATGGCTTCTCGCAAACTGCAAACAAGACTTATTTTGTCTTTCTTTCAACAATGACTTTCTTCTTGCCACTTTTCCATAAAGGCCAGATTTGTGGAGTGCACGACTAATAGTTGTCCTGTGGACAGATTCTCCCACCTGAGCTGTGGATCTCTGCAGGTCCTCCAGAGTTACCATGGGCCTCTTGGCTGCTTCTCTGATTAATGCTCTCCTTGCCCAACCTGTCAGTTTAGGTGGACGGCTATGTCTTGGTAGGTTTGCAGTTGTGCCATACGCTTTCCATTTTCGGATGATGGATTGAACAGCGCTCCTTGAGATGTTCAAAGCTTGGGATCATTTTTTTTAACCCAACCCTCCTTTAAACTTCTCCACAACTTTATCCCTGACCTGGCTGGTATGTTCCTTGGCCTTCATAATGCTGTTTGTTTACTAAGGTTCTCTAACAAACATCTGAAGGCTTCCCAGAACAGCTGTATTTATACTGAGATTAAATTACACACAAGTGTACTAATTAGGTAAATTCAAAAGGCAATTAGTTCCACTAGCTTTTAGTTAGGGGTATTAGAGTAAAGGGGGGCTGAATAAAATGCTCGCCGCACTTTTCAGATATTTGTAAAAAAAAAAAGAAAGAAAAACATTTATCATTTTTCTTCCACTTAACAATTATGTGCCACTGTATTGGTCTATCACATAAAATACATTTACGTTTTTGGTTGTAACATGACAAAATGTGGAAAATTTCAAAGGGTATGAATACTTTTTCAAGGCACTGTACTTTGCGTCCTTATGGATGGCAGGTTGTATAATCAACTTTACAGCTATTTTCTCTGAACTTGCATATAAAAAGATTTTCCTTTGTGTCCATGAGTCATTAAGTGATCATACACATAAAAATATATTTTCAAGAAGTAATTACATTTCTTTCTTACATTAATATGACTTTTCAAATAGCAGTTCTTAGGATGAGTGTGCTTGTCGGAAAAATGTATTAAGCTGTAGTTAATATAACTTGTAACATGAATTATATAACATTGACAGACTTCAATTATTGAATACATTCAATTAGCAGTAATTGTTTCTTTAAACCCCTGTGTGCCATACTAATATAAAATAGAATAAAAGTCATTCAGATCATAAAGCAGAGTAAGGGGAAAACAATGAAATGGCTATGGGCTGTTACAGCGGTGACCATTAGTCAACATTAATTACATTAGTTTGATATGTCAGTTCTGTAGGCTAAGCCAAATATATACTGAAGACTGAAATAAATGGGTTTTGCATTGTAAAATAGGAAAAGATCATGAGGCATTTTTAGAAATAGTTCTATTGTTTTGTGCCAAGTCACAGAGGTGACCAACTACATATAAAATCTCGGATCCAACTAAAAAAATGAAATCAAACTTTTATTTGTTTCTTCCATGGTTTCTACTTTCCACCCTAATCAACATGAAATTTCCTTAACAAAACATTTCTGCTTTCAGTACATACCTTTTATCAGACCCAGTGATGTCATCACTGGGTCTATATGCTTCTCATGCAATGCAGGCGGATCATGCCTGGTGGAAGGAGCTGGAAGGGTTCTGTACATATCTTCCAGAAAGCATCACAGCGCCCTGTCTCTATATTCCTTTACCGAGCCCTCATCCCTGATGAAAGCAGTTGTAATAGGTATACAACCATCAAAATGGCTTGATAGGTGGGTGTCAGTCTAAGGGGGATGGGCATCCTAGGCAGACTGTATTTCCATGCAGAATGCCCTAGCTAATGCCTGCATGTAAAGGCCAAGGACAATCAGGCTGGGAAGGAAAGGGATGGATAATGCTGGACACCCTCCAACCAGACAATCTGACTTGCTGCAGCTTCTAATGCACATGGTAAGAAAATCACAGTGTGCAGTGAAATCAGAGTAAGTAATTTCAGTACAGGAGAGAAGCCTGTACAACTGTGCAAGGGACATCACATGACTGCGCCAGGTGATGACGTCAACGCGTTTCGCTTGGCTGGTAGCGTAGCTTCATCTCGGACGTCCGAGATGAAGCTACGCTACCAGCCAAGCGAAACACGTTGACGTCATCACCCGGCGCAGTCACGTGACGTCCCCTGTGTGAGAGGGGAATGGCGGTGATATGAGCGGCGACTGAGCCCTGGAAATGCCGAGGGAAGTTGCAAAGCCGGTTGGAGGAGTGCTGGTACACTCAAGCACCTACCAAACGCGTGCTCTACTTGGGTAAACACCCTTAGCCGCGGATCCTCCAACTCGGACACACAGTCACGGAGGCGACCAGCCCAGGAGTCCACCCACCATCAATTCAATTGGGCGACTGACAGCAGACAAGAAGCTGACCACCAAGTCGGTAATGTACAGTAATCTGGACATGTATTCGCATTCCATCTTTTGTGCTTAAAGGGTGCTTAGCCATTACCTGCAGGACTTACCCACAGCACCAGCACTTAATCATGTTTAACTTGTGAATTTACTGTCCTCTGTGCTATTGTCAATAGTACTTTTCACCGCATGGGTAACTTACTTATGCTGAACTGATCCCTCCGCTGACTACTAATCAATTGAATTACATGGACCCAGCATAGACTGTTCCAACAAACATTCCTCAAAATACCAAAATACCTAAGTGGCCTTATATATATATATTTTTGAACCACTTTTGGCCCAACAACCATCCTTCAATTCATGAAGATTGATTGACATTCTTTTTGGTACCGCAGATTTATCCAATTGCTCCCCTCCTCACTCCTCCCCACCCTCTCCCTCCACACATTGTATTCAGCCACCTTTTAACCAGCACATATTCGGCTTTAGTACCCCAGGGGCCATCAGGATTCCTGATACATACCTCGCCCCTTGTATTCAAATTTAGCCACTACATGCATTTCCTTGCAGGAATATTTGGGCTGAATACACACACGTCCGGACTTGTGCCTTGAGTCTTGTGTTGTCCATTTGTTAGTCCTGTTTGTTACACTGTTTTTTATTGGTAATTAAATTTTCTGTATATGATTATTAGGCTTCATTTCCACTGGCGTTTTTACAGCCACTGTTAGCCTTTTTTACAGCTTAAAAACGCCTGTCCATGTTTATTTTGTAAAAAAATGCAGCGGTCGCGTTTTTGAGCGTTTTCGTGCATTTAACGTCTGGCGTTTTTACAGCTCTACTCTGGAGCTTCAGAACGCCCTGGCCCTGCGTTTTTTTTACAGCTCAAAAACGCCTATGCCATTTGCAGCTAAAAAACGCCTATGTGGGCATGATGCCATAGAATAACATATACAGGCGTTTTTAAGCTGTAAAAAACGCTCAGAAAAGTGGCTGTAAAAACGCCAGTGGAAATGAAGCCTTAACCTTTTCATATAGTTCATTGACTACTGTTCTTTGCCACATATATTCTTGATATTATCAATTAATAAATATACAATTTATATTTTTGCAACCTGAATATCCCTTGATCCATTATTGTTGCTAACAGTAACCCCTTTTGGCCTCCCCTTGACCATCTCCCCTCTTCCCCCTGCCCCAATTATAAGTACTAATGACAATGGCAGGGGAGGGGTTATCAGGGGCAATCAAAGGGTTAAATAGGCAGACTGCCATTCTGCCCGTCTCCCAAATGATCGGCCATTGCATCCGCCAGACCCGCTGATTTGCTCCCGCTGTGCCCAGTCACAGCAGGAGTAGGTTTCCGGTGGCGCGTGCGCACTCCCAGACCTGGAAGTGTTTGATCAGGTGATCTGGCACAAAGGGGCTGCCCTGCCACAATACATGTGCGTTGGGCGGTCTGCCTGTGGTTACCACTGGTCAAAAAGCAATCTTCTTGTTCGTTTACAAAACTTGGTTTTATTTATAAAGATGTTACTTGACACTTATTTTCAAGTTTTTTAAATTCAGGTAATATGTGCAACGGCATTACAGCCAATAGAGTTTGCAGTTTTTTGTCTTTTTTATTTTGGAGTCGCACTTCTGTTTGTCAAAAAGTAATCTTTTTGTTTGTTTATGATACTAAAGATTTTAGTCGACTTAAATGTTCTGAAAATTTTAGTAGACTAAAATACGACTAAAATGAAAACAAATCAGATGACTAAAATACAACTAAATCTAAAATGGCAATTTAGTCAGAAGACTATGACTAAAACTAAATCCAAATTTAATGTCTATATTAACACTGATACCCAGGACCATATCATATGTGTTTGTTCTTGCAATCCCATTACTACATCATGCCGTTGTTTAGCAAAATTCATTCAAGTGAAAAGAAAGGAAATCCCCGTTTCATCATTTCTATAAAGCGTTTCCCCTTGATTAGACTTAATGAGAGATGACTTGCTGCAGAGCAGTGGTCACTAAATGTAAGAACTTACTAAATTGAAAAATTGGCACCTGAAATAGGAGCAATTGTTCTAAAATAGTGTTATTTTAAGAAGATGTTGTAGTGACAGCGTATTGCTTGGCAAAGTTCTTTTTTACTGGATATCTTTAATTACAGTTAAAACAGAACTGTAGGTAGGTAAAACAGAAACATTAAACAGTTGTGCTCATAAGTTTACATACCCTGGCAGAATTTATGATTTCTTGGCCATTTTTCTGAGAATATGAATAACACAAAAACTTTTCTTTCACTCATGGTTAGTGTTTGGCTGAAGCCATTTATTATCAATCAACTGTGTTTACTCTTTTTAAGTCATAATGGCAACAGAAACTACCCAAATGACCCTCATCAAAAGTTTACATACCCTGGTGATTTTGGCCTGATAACATGCATACAAAGGAGTTTGAATATCTAATAAAGGTAACCATCCTCACCTGTGATCTGTTTGCTTTTAATTAGTGTGTGTATAAAAGGCCAATGATTTTCTGGACTCCTGACAGACCCTTGCATCTTTCATCCAATGCTGCACTGACATTTCTGGATTCTGAGTCATGGGGGGAAGCAAAATAATTAACAAAGGATCTGCGGGAAAAGGTAGTTGAACTGTATAAAACAGAAAAGGGATATAAAAAGATATCCAAGGAATTGAGAATGCCAATCAGAAGTGTTCAAACTCTAATCAAGAAGTGGAAAATGAGGGGTTCTGTTGAAACCAAACCACGGCAGGTAGACAAACTAAAATTTCAGCCACAACTGCAAGGAAAATTGTTCAGGATGCAAAGAAAAACCCACAAATAACTTCAGGTGAAATACAGGACTCTCTGAAAACATGTGGTGTGGCTGTTTTCAAGATGCACAATAAGGAGGCACTTGAAGAAAGATGGGCTGCATGGAGAAACATTTGCATTCATCAGCCAGGAAGCAGCACATGGGACGTACTTGGACATTCCAACATGACAATGCTCTCAAAACACAAGGCCAAGTCGACCTGTCATTGGCTACAGCAGAATAAAGTGAAGGTTCTGGAGTGGTAATCTCAGTCTCCTGACCTCAATATCATTGAGCCACTCTGGGGAGATCTCAAAACGTGCAGTTCAAGCAAGACAGCCCAAGAATTGACAGGAACTGGAGGCTTTTTGCCAAGAGGAATGGGCAGCTTTACAATCTGAGAAGATAAAGAGCCTCATCCACAAATACCACAAAAGACTTCAAGCTGTCATTGATGTTAAAGGGGGCAATACACTGTATTAAGAACTGGGGTATGTAAACTTTTGATCAGGGTCATCTGGGTAGTCTCTGTTTTCATTATGATTTAAAAAGAGTAAACACAGTTGATTGATAATAAATGGCTTCAACCAAACACTAACAAGTTCCTCTATACATCCAAAGACATGCTGGTAGGTTAATTGGCTTCTGCCTAAATTGGCCCTATTATATGAATGTGTGTTAGGGACCTTAGATTGTAAGCTCCTTGAGGGTAGGGACTGATGTGATTGTACAATATATATGTAAAGTGCTGCGTAAATTGACGGCCCTATATAAGTACCTTAATAATAATACATGATCTGAGTCTCAGACTCAGATTGCATTGAAAACAAGGCTTCAGCATGACAGTCAGGGAAGAAACTTCCTTAAAGGGAGGTCAGCAATGGCTGCCTCCATTGTTATCTCATGACAGATAACCTTTGCCTGCAATTGAGAAAAATGTAGCCATGGGTCTGGCTATACAGTGGAGCAAGGACGAAAGAATATCAAAAGTTGCTGAGCAGTATTACACAGTATGGCAGGTAACATTGTTTACACATACATTATGTATTTGAACTGTTTATTAAGCTGCTTTATCAATCTTCTTCAAATAAAATAAAAACATAAAATGCCGCAATGTAATACCCATGTATTACATAGCGGCATTTTTTTTGCAATGAAATAAATTAGGTGCAGTACGAAATTATATGAGTTATGCAAATTCATTATTGTTATTTCTGGTCTTGTTAGTCTACTTGGTTGGTTCAAGCCTCATTCAAAAGTTTCTCCCCCAAGCCCCCCTTAACCACTTTAAGACCAGGCCTTTTTCTGACATTTGGTTTTTATGTAAAATCAGTATTTTTTGCTAGAAAATTACTTAGAACCCCCAAGCATTTGGTACAGTCACATATATGATATGCACTGTTTTCAGGAGGCATTGAAAACAAGAGTTACATCGGTTACAATATGTTTAAATTTTTTCAGCCAGAATCCTGACTAGGTCTGGTACAAGTGATTGTATTACACCTATCCTGAAGTCCTTGCACTGGCTACCCGTCAGGTTTCGCATTGACTTATGATCCTCTTGCTCACCTATAAGGCTCCTTATGGCTTGTCACCCCATTATCTCGCTGAAGTCTTATCAACTTACTCTCCCACTCGTAACCTCCGTTCCTCAAATTCTGGTTTACTGTGTGTCCCCCCTACTCACCTACACTCAATGGGGGACAGAGCCTTCTCTTGCTATGCTCCAAAACTCTGGAATTCACTTTATAAGACCATAGAGTCATCTTCTCGAAACCCATTCAAGTCAAATCTAAAAAGGTTTTTCTTTAGACAAGCTTTCATTTAATTGTCCCGTTTTCCTTTATGTTATGTTATCCTGTGTATTCCTTGTGTTTTCCTTTTAAAGTGCTTTGAAAAGCCACCATTAAAGTCGCTATATAAAATAATGTTTTTTTATTATTATTTTTCCGGTTATTGCTCAAGCACATTTAACATTCTATATGTCCCCCACTATGAGACAGCACATCTTTAGCTTAATGGGGATCGGAGTATAGGAAGTACATTACCCACTCATTTGCAACATTCTGAGCAAGTGGAGCTAATAAAGGAGAGACCACAATAAAACTGGGTGTATTGTGAAGCATAACGAACAGCTGAATGTGGAACCTATCTGCCTGAACATGGAACTACGAATCAATTTCTTACTTTGTGTCTTTCATAATACTGACTGGCACCGACACCTCCTTGTTCTTCTCCAGTCCACATCACTAGGCGGATTGTCCTTTTGGGACGAAGACCTGAGAAATAAAGCACATAACAGATTTCAGGACGAGTCAGTTGGCAACAATAGTTTTACAGCCGCAAAACCTCCCCTGTTTTGAAGAAACATTGCCCACAATGGCAAAGAATATGAATCTGTAAATAATGAGAATTTTTGTTTTGCCTACTGCTGTCTATATTTTCTAGAAAATCAAGTTGCTTAAAGCAGAACTACATTCAAAAGGAGAAGTTCAAATAAAAGTTCAATTAAAACAATACATAGGAGGTTGGCACAAAAGAACCACAGTGAAAAGGAGATCATCCATTATTGTGTAATGGTCACCAGATGGAACCCTTGCTGTGTGTAAAGGTTGCTGTGTGTCAGAGAACTGACGCCTCGGCTCCCAACACAGTGGGACATTGCTCCTCTGGACCAAGCCATCCCCATACCATCAGGACACCACCAGTAAGGTATTGTTCCCCTCCACCCTGGTCATTTTACCTCTGGGACATTATCCCTTAATGACCAGGCACAGTTGTCCATATTCCTGCACCACTGGCGAGTTCCAGAGGCTGAGCAAGCTTTACACACAGCAAGGGTTCCATCCAGTGACCATTACACAATATTGGATGATCTCCTTTTCACTGTGGTTATTTTGTGTTACTCTTCTATGTATCGTTTTGATTCAACTTTTAATTGAACTCTAATACTTTAATAAATTTGGTTCTTGGTGTCACTTGACACACACAAATATACACACGTGTAATTTAGGAAGTGGTCCTCTGAGCGCTTTCTAGTGGATTTTTGGCAAATGTTCCCCATTGTTGATGTCATTGGTAGGAATTGTGCCCCATCGTTGTCATTGGAAGGAATTGTGTCCTTCACTGGTGTCAGTAAAAAAAAACAGTGCCACAAGGGTCAGATAAAAGCAAAGGGCCGCTTCTGGCTCCTGGGCCACAGTTTGGAGACCACTGATCTACAGCAGTGTTTCTCAACTCCAGTCCTCAAGGCGCCCCAACAGGTCATGTTTTCAGGATTCCCCTCAGATGAAAAGGCTGTGGTAATTACCAAGGCAGGGAAACTGATCAGATCACCTGTGCAAAATAATGGAAATCCTGAATACATGACCTGTTGGGGTCACCTTGAGGACTGGAGTTGAGAAACACTGATCTAGAGAATACCGAGTAAGATTAGCACTTTTCATTTCTCCACTTGTATTTCTATCAACTTCTGAAAATCTTCTTCAATGTTATTCAGACAGCAGGGAGGTAAGATGTGGAGATCATAGGTCAAATTTAATTAATACACTACCACCATAATGACTTTATATATTGACGTTTCATTGTGACCTTGTCAAAGAACTGCTAGCTTTCACCGCTAAGAAACATATTTGTGCTGCTTATTGGTTTCTGTTCATTATGATGAGAAAGATACTACAGCACAAGTCATCAAGGGAGGGTGGGGGGACGTCACCAATATTATTATATTACTGTGTAAGAAAAGGCAATGTGATATTTAGAGACTAATTTAAATATGTATTTAATCTAGGTTTGTCCACTGTCACTTAATTACACCTGTTCCAGCCATAGATAAAAACAGCACTACACTTCCCTCATGTAGGCTGGTCGCTGTGGTTTGAAAAACCAATTAATCTGTAATGGGAAATGGTCTCAATACAAGCCTACACAAAATACACAGGGAAGACAGCATACACAGCCTGGATAATAAACCAAAGAATGATATGCAAAGTTGCCATAACATCAGTGGCGGCCCGTCCATAGGGACGACCGGGCAAAGTCCCCCCCCCCCCCCTCCCGCAGTCACAAAAAAAAAAACGGGCCCTTTAAGAACTTTTATTCGGCTAAAATGTCATTTTGACATTTTAACCGCAGTTCTGGCGGCCGTCTATAGAGGGCGCTGCAGCGCCACCCCCTCTCGCTGCCAGCGGCTCTGATAGGCTTTTCCAGTACCGCCCTCCGGCTCTCGGATGTCTATACTCGGAGCGCAGGCAATCTGCGGTCCTTGCATAAGACTGATGGCCGTTTCAGCCAATCAGGTTCCCGGATTCTGGTTATCAGGAACCTGATTGGCTGAAGCTTTACCACGGCGGCAGAAGATATCGAGGGAGGACATGGAAGCTTCAGGTAAGTGCTTTTTACAGGGAAAGGGGCGACAATGGCAGTGGCATCATGGGGCACAGTGGTGACAATTAAAGGGCACAGTGGTGACAATTGGCACAGTGGCATCATGGGGCACAGTGGTGACAATTAAAGGGCACAGTGGTGACAATTGGCACAGTAGCAACAATTGAGGGGCACAGTGGCTGCGTTTGATGGCATGGCACAGTGGTGACAATTGATGGAACAGTGGCTGCGTTTGATGGCATGGCACAGTGACTGCGTTTAATGGCATGGCACAGTGGCTGCGTTTTATGGCACAGTAGCTGCGTTTGATGGCATGGCACAGTGGTGACAATTGATGGCACAGTTGCTGTGTTGCATGGCACAGTGGTGACAATTGATGGCACAGTTGCTGTGTTTGATGGCATGGCACAGTGGTGACAATTGATGGCACAGTTGCTGTGTTGCATGGCACAGTGGTGACAATTGATGGCACAGTGACTGCATGGCACAGTGGTGACAATTGATGGCAAAGTGACTGCATTTGATGGCATGACACAGTGGTGACAATTGATGGCACAGTTGCTGTGTTTGATGGCATGGCACAGTGGTGACAATTGATGGCACAGTTGCTGTGTTTGATGGCATGGCACAGTGGTGACAATTGATGGCACAGTGGCTGCATTTGGTGGCATGGCACAGTGGTGACAATTGATGGCACAGTTGCTGTGTTGCATGGCACAGTGGTGACAATTGATGGCAAAGTGGCTGCGTTTGATGGCATGGCACAGTGGTGACAATTGATGGCACAGTTGCGGTTTGATGGCATGGCACAGTGGTGACAATTGATGGCACAGTGACTGCATTTGATGGCATGGCACAGTGGTGACAATTGATGGCACAGTGACTGCATTTGATGGCATGGCACAGTGGTGACAATTGATGGCACAGTTGCTGTGTTTGATGGCATGGCAAAGGGGCGACAATTGATGGCACAGTGGCTGCATTTGGCGGCATGGCACAGTGGCTGTGTTTGATGGCACAGTGGCTGCATGTGATGGGCACAGTGAGGCTGCAATTTTTTTTTTCGTTTGCGCTCCCCCCAAAAATTTTGAGCACCAGCCGCCACTGCATAACATCCAACCAAAAAGAGTTTGAGCGTTCTGACTGCTAAATCATGTGAAAAAAACTGCTGGTTACTACACATTGTTAGTGAAAAGTTGTATAGCCAAAAATGTTTTAGATATGAAAATAGTTGGAAAGAGTTGACACCTCTGTCACCATTGGGGAGACGTCCCTTCACTTTTTGTTCTGTGGACAAAATTGACAGTAAAAGAAAACCTCTCTAAAGACTCGTACACACGGTACAAAAATCAGAAGGGAAAAGTCAGAAGACAAGCTGTGTGCTGATTTTGGGATCGTTAGTACTGTGCATTTGACAGACAATTTGACTTACATCAGACAAAAGCTGGATGTGCAGGCTATAAAACTTGTCTGATATGAACTCAACTTCTGATTTTCGAATGGTCAGTACAGAAATCCGTCACACAAAAGTCGAAAGTACAGACAAGCATGCTCGGAATCAAGGAAGGACTGGGAAGAGTTTGGTCTTGTAAACTACTGTTCGTAATCTAGAATTAACATTCGTGACGTGGCAATTGATGAAATGTCAAAATTCTCATCTTCTTTAATGGGACAACAATGGCCCCGTACACACGGCCGAGAAACTCGACGAGCAAAACACATAGTTTCGTTGACTAACGAGGAAATAGAGAACATGTTCTCTATTTGGCCCGACGAGATCCTCGTTGGTTTCCTCGGCCGAAAGTGTACACACGGCCGGGTTTCTCTGCAGAATACGGCTCCGATCGAGTTTCTGGCTGAATTCTGCTGAGAAACTCGGTCGCGTGTACGGGGCCTGAAGCTGCTTTGCAAATACAGTAGTTATGCCAAAACATATTTTAAAAGGCATTTGTTTTGTACGATCTTAAAATCGCGAATCAATGCTCACCAAACTTCTACTAACACAAAATTAGCAGAAGGGGCCCAAAAGGGTGGCGCTTGAGAAATGAACTTCCTCTTTATACACTCATAGTACGTCACTACATTCATGTTTGTCAAAAGACAATTTGCGTATCGTTAGTATGCTAGACAAAATCCTGCACACGCCCCTTTGACAAAAATCAGACGGTCGGTCGTCCAACAATCAGACTGTGTGTACGAGGCTTTAGACTGTTGTTTCCAAACCAGTTGTCTTTTTTGGAACATTTTCCTTCATCCTGTTCTGCTGACAGCTGTCAAGTTTTAGATACACACAGCAAATAAAAAACGGATATGGGTTCTGACCTACACCATCCAAAATGAAAAAAAAAAAAAGATTATTTTTGGTAAATAATACAAGGTTGCAATAGTACATATTCCTGCGCTTTTTGCAACATTAAGCTGCTAGCACCTAATCCTGGTTCCTGCTCAATGAGTAACTTACTTAGAAGGGTAAAAGTTCATAGGCTGGAGATGAGATGCCAGCGATGGTGCTTCTGCTGCTCACCAAGTGAGACTTGGCAGTTGGGAAAAAGCTTAGGGCTCCAGGCACATGCCTAGACTGTGGGGGAGATGAGGGCCTGATGCTTCAGTAAATCTGTAATAAAGTGATTCCTAAGCCCCAGTCAAGGTACAGTGAAGGCAGTCAGTTAAACATGAATATGAGTCTTTTTCACATGCTATTGCCATCTTATGAGAGTGGCACGGGAGGAAAGAAAAATCTGCTGAATAACATTCTCTCCATCTCTAACCTTTAAAGTGGTTGTAAACCCTTACATATAACCAGTGAAGAGACTTATCAGTTGATACACAAAAATCAAAACAAATTCTCCTACATACTGTACAGTGAGGGAAAAAAGTATTTGATCCCCTGCTGATTTTGTATGTTTGCCCACTGACAAACCAATGATCAGTCTATAATTTTAATGGTAGGTTAATTTTACCAGTGAGAGACAGAATAACAAACAAAAATATGCAGAAAAAACGCATTTCAAAAAAGTTAATAAATGGATTTGGATTTTAATGAGTGAAATAAGTATTTGACTCCTTCACAAAACATGACTTGTTACTTGGTGGCAAAACTCTTGTTGGCAATAACAGATCAGACGTTTCTTGTAGTTGGCCTCCAGGTTTGCACACTTTTTAGGAGGGATTTTGTCCCACGCTCTGCAGATCTTCTCCAAGTCATTAAGGTTTTGAGGCCGACGTTTGGTAACTCGAACATTCAGCTCCCTCCACATATTTTCTATGGAATTAAGGTTCTGAGACTGGCTAGGCCACTCCAGGACCTTAAGGTGCTTCTTCTTGAGCCACTCCTTTGTTGCCTTGGCCGTGTGTTTTGGGTCATGGTCATGCTGGAATACCCATCCACGATCAATTTTCAATGCCCTGGCTGAGGGCAGGAGGTTCTCACCCAAGATTTGGCAGTGCATGGCCTGTCCATTGTCCCTTTGATGTGGTGGAGTGTGCTGTCCCCTTAGCAGAAAAACACCCACAAAGCTTAATGTTTCCACCTCCATGTTTGACGGTGGGGATGGTGTTCATGGGGTCATAGGCAGCATTCACCCTCCAAACATGGCGAGTTGAGCTGTTATTTAAAAAGCTTGCTTTTGGTCCCATTGGACCACAACACTTTCACCCATTTCTCCTCTGAATCATTCAGATGTTCATTAGCAAACTTTGGACGGGCCTGTACATGTGCTTTCTTGAGCAGGGGGACCTTGTGGGCGCTACAGGATTTTAGTCCTTCACGGGTTAGTGTGTTACCAATTGTTTTCTTGGTGACTATGGTCCCAGCTGCCTTGAGATAATTGACAAGACTCCCATGTGTAGTTCTGGGTTGATTCCCCACTGTTATTATCATTAAAACTCCACGAGGTGAGATCTTGCATGGAGCCCCAGACCGAGGAAGATAGGCAGTAATTGTTTGTTTCTTCCATTCCGAATAATCGTACCAACTGTAGTCAGCCTCTCACCAAGCTGCTTGGCGATGGTCATGTAGCCCATTCCAGCCTTGTGTAGGTCTACAATCTTGTCCCTGACATCCTTTGGAAGCTCTTTGGTCTTGGTCATGGTGAAGAGATTGGAATGTGATCGATTGCTTCTGTAGACAGGTGTCTTTTATACAGGTAATAAGCTGAGATTAGGAGCACTAACTTTAAGAGAGTGCTCCTAATCTGAGCTCATTACCTGCATAAAAGGCACCTGGGAGACAGACATCTTGCTGATTGATAGGGGATCAAATTCTTATTTCACTCAATAAAATGCAAATCAATGTATAACCTTTTTGATATTGGATATTTTTGTTGTTATTCGGTCTCTCACTGTTAAAATAAACCCACCATTAAAATTATAGACTGGTAATTTCTTTGTCAATGGCCAAACGTACAAAATCAGCAGGGGATCAAATACTTTTTTCCTTCACTGTACGTTGTACCTGTTTATTTGCAGTTTTCCCTTTTCTACATTTGTTCAAAGTCCAGAATTTATAAAGCTTGTTGGCAGCGCATGCACATTTAAATCGGCGCGGGGACACGCCTGATTTAAATACTACACTCCCCCTAGCCACGGAATTTGAATTCCGCCGGGGGAGTTACGATCCGTCGGTGCAAGTTTCGAGGTAAGTGCTTTGTGAATACTGCACTAGCCTCTCAAAATTGAGCCGGCGGATCATAAATCAGATAGATTACGCGGATCTAAAGATCCGCTAATCTATCTGAATCTGGCCCATTGACTCTACATGCCTGGTTCCCACCGTGAAGCATGGAGGAGGAGGTGTGATGGTGTGGGGGTGCTTTGCTGGTGACACTGTTGGGGATTTATTCAAAATTGAAGGCATACTGAACCAGCATGGCTACCACAGCATCTTGCAGCGGCATGCTATTCCATCCGGTTTGCATTTAGTTGGACCATCATTTATTTTTCAACAGGACAATGACCCCAAACACACCTCCAGGCTGTGTAAGGGCTATTTGACCAAGAAGGAGAGTGATGGGGTGCGGCGCCAGGTGACTACCTCTTGAAGCTCATCAAGAGAATGCCAAGAGTGTGCCAAGCAGTAATCAAAGCAAAAGGTGGCTACTTTGAAGAACCTAGAATATGAAATATATTTTCAGTTGTTTCACACTTTTTTGTTATGTATAATTCCATATGTGTTCATTCATAGTTTTGATGCCTTCCGTGTGAATCTACAATTGTCATAGTCATGAAAATAAAGAAAACTCTTTGAATGAGAAGGTGTGTCCAAACTTTTGGTCTGTACTGTATATCGAACTGTTGTCGCAACAAAACGAAAATAAAGCATTTTTTTGTATGTCGGATCTTTCGGATTTTGGACTTATTGTTTGTTAGAACGAACGCAAAAATCCCAAGATATTCGGACGAAAATGCATTCGTACGAAAACGAATGCGCATGTCTAGGCTTTACTATGACAGTCTCTAATAACATTCTACTGGCATATAGCAGGTAAAGTTACATAGCATGTAATGCTACTAAAAGATTGAATACAAATTTCAAATATTTCAAAAATATCTTTGCTCCACATTAAAGCGGAGGTTCACCCTAAAATAATTATATACCATCCCGTCCAGCATACTTGCGTCAGCTACAGTATGCTTTTAT
The DNA here is from genome assembly GCF_905171775.1 of Rana temporaria. Lineage (NCBI taxonomy): Eukaryota > Metazoa > Chordata > Amphibia > Anura > Ranidae > Rana > Rana temporaria. The sequence goes on along the minus strand of NC_053493.1, from coordinate 362,608,822 downwards.
TTTTTTTTTCGCTGTATTCACCGTTTAATCCCTCAGTTTCTTTTCAGACTCCCGCGGGAAGTAGGCGTTCCTATGAAGAGGGGGACATGATTGACGTCCGGCTATGGCACGTCATGCCTTCCGAAAATAGCCAAAATGGGACTCGGCTGTATACGGCGCCTGCGCAGTCAGCTCCTAGTCTGTGCGCAGGCGCCGTATAGCGCTGTGAAGAGCCGAGACCTAGTCCGGCTATGTTCGGAACGCGTGACGCGCCATAGCCGGAAGTCAATCATGTTCCCCTCTTCATAGGAACGCCTACTCCCCACGGGAGTCTGAAATGAAACTGAAGGATTAAACGGTAAATACAGCGCAAAAAAAAAAGCATACTGTAGCTGACGCAAGTATGCTGGATGAGATGGTACATAGATGTTTTTTAGGGTGACCTCCGCTTTAACATACCATGCTGATTGTGAATGAACCACACCTTATAATCAAGTCCTAATACGGTAAACACACTTTTTCCCCCCATTTGCTGCTCTGGTGTCTCTCATAGCCATTTTAGAAAGTTGTAACGCATGTGTATATTTTTTATTAACTATATCATTTGCTACTTCGCAAAAAATGTAAAGGCTGAATATTACATGCTCAAAACAAGAAAAATAAATCATACTGAGCTCATGAAATTGCACAGAGTAGCATACAATAGTTGGGATTGTTCCTGAGGAGTTCTTAAAATTCTTCCATTCCTGACTGGTGAAAGGTATTTCTTTGCTTCTAAATAAAGGCATACCTGAATTCCGCTCTGCTGATGGCTGCATGAAAACATATTTCTCAGCAGCTGATTCTGTGCCATGCTGCCTATCTAGTGCACAAATAATGTATTATTCAGAAAAAAGGCTTACATGCACAGGCACGGACCAGCATACAGAAAGAAATGAGAAACTGTCTTGGAATAATGGTATATTGTCTAAGATGCTGTATCACGCCTATGAAAAGAATGGAGTTCTAAGAATATTGAGGAGGCTGTTTACAGTCTATTTTCAGCAAGGATTCATTTGTTTATTTTTCTTATTTTATAAAGTTTATAAAGTGAAATTTTTATTAATCCTTTCCCCTAAAGATTTAATTTCAGCTATATGGAAATACATTTTGGTGGACATACATTGACAGTGATGGACATGCATATGGACCATGTCAAAAATCAAATAATCAATATTGTTCCTCGTTGTACATTCCTATTCTGTTGAATGGTGTCACCCACCACTATCAGATGTTTATAAAGCACAATGAACCTTTTCTTAACTTCCTTGACACATTCACTAGACCGTTCACTAGTCCACTGGCTCAAGTCAGACCTTCACTGGTGTCACCTGCCCCACCGGAGCCCCTTGAAACCTCTACAGATAAGGTAACCTTGCCCAGTAATGGCATGTCATGCTCCTGTCGTTGTCCCTGCTCTTCTGGTCCTCCCCCTGCTTTGTTGTTCCCCCCCAGGTGAGCGCTGCGGGGAGGGAGAGACAGAGGAGCGAAGGGACGCGGCATTCAGCTGTCACTGAAGCTGGCCCAGTGAGCCATCGGCCCACTGGGATACTCCCTGTAGCCCGAATGGCCAATCCATCCCTGGCAGGAACCAGCCGAGATTTTAACCGTTGGTGGGCAGGCTAGTTGCTCGATCGTACCAAGTCGGGTACAACCAGCTTGCCAGATTTGCTTGTGATTATCGCAAGCGGCTGCTATAGCCACTAGCGATAATCCATGTCTTCTCCTAATGGGAAAAGACAATTACTCGGCAGGAGGATTCCCCTGTCAACACAGTCTGTGTTGATGGGGGAATCTGGCAAGTTTATTTTCTGCAAACTGTGGTTGCAGGAAATAAATTTGCACCATCTATGGCCTGCCTAAGGCTCAGCGCATGCATCCCATCTGATGGTAGATTTTACAGACATTGTACAAACAAGTATAATTACAATGGCCTGTCTGTACACAGAAAAACTGGATAGTTTAGGTTGGTTCTCATATTACATCGTTTTGGTAGCACTAGAATTAATTTTACAAAGATGGCACGGTCAACGTGAACATAAAAGGCAGCTGGTCAATGTAGACGCAAACCGTAACCATGGAGTTCTTCTTTAACCTACACAATATAGCGATATATGAATCAATCTTATTTAAAGTTAATTACATTGAGGTTGGTACACTTACTACAGATACAGAATGTGCCGCTACTCCCTCCAGTCCTTTTAAATGATCTATTTGTATTGACATTTGTATTCTTTAATACCGGACAAAAGGCCCAAAGCACTTTCATGATGAATTAATGTACTGTGAGGCAAAGAAAACACAACAGCAAATAGATTTAGCTTGGTGGTACCAAAAATGTCACGTAAATGTGATATTTACTTTCTCTAGACTTGTGTGAGGAATCACTGTTCATGTATGTCATTTTCTAAAATGATTGCCGCTGAATGTTCTTTGAAGTTGCAATGGAGTTGCAGATGCTGTCCTGTGGATGTAAATCACCTTAGCACAGTGTACATAGAATGAGATCTGAAAGGACCTTCTTATAGTAGACTAGTTATCCACTTGCCGCTTTGCTTGTCTGCTTCTTTTGCTAAATGTTTACATCTGCCATATATACCAGAGTTTTCCGCTTTTGGATTTATACCTGCCCTTTTGAAGTCACATATACTGTATTTAGATATATTTAGGACACTTGCATTTAGGACTGCCCTTTGTTTCCGAACAGACCGTGGGATGCTACTTTTACATAACGTGGAAGTCCTAATTTTTGGGGTGACACATGTATTTTAAGTACTTACCCTCATTAGTTCTAATTATTGAGCTTAGATGTCTGCTATTGGTGTACCCACCATGTTTGATCTATCACCGCAGCCATTTCCTATGTCTCGATAGGACCTTGCAGTTACGTTTTTTTATATTTAAAGTGATTGTAAAGGAAAAAAAATTATAAGGAAAAAAAAAAACAAGCATGTCACACTTACCTGCTCTGTGCAGTGGTTGTGCACAGAGCAGCTCCTCTTCTCCTTTCCCCACCCCTGGCTCTCTGGACCCCTCCAATTTGCAGAGTGCTCCTATAGCAAGCCGCTTCCTGTGAGTGCACTTGTGCGCACTCGCTTCCAAGTTGGTTCTCTGTGTTCATAAGACACAGAGCATGGCTCAGCCTTGTCCCCCACACAAGCCTCACTGGCTGTGATTGGCAGCAGCATGAGTCAATGCCTCCTGCTGTTGCTTCTCAGCCAATCAGGAGAGCGAGAGAACCAGGAGAGCCTTGGGTCTCATGCACATCCAGTGGCGGTTGGTGCTCAAATTTCTTTGGGGGGGGGCGCAAACAAGCAAAAAACAAACCACATCAATTGCAGCCTCGCTGTGCCCAAACGCAGCTACTGTGCCCATAGATTGATACCACTGTACCCATCAAAACGCAGCCACCATGCCCATCAAACGCAGCCACTGTGCCAATCAATTGTCGCCACTGTGCCATGCCATCAAATGCTGCCACTGTGCCATGCCATCAAACGCATCCACTGTGCCATGCCATCATATGCAGCCACTGTGCCATGCCATCAAATGCAGCCACTGTGCAATGCCATCAAATGCAGCCACTGTGCCACCAATTGTCGCCACTGTGCCCATCAATTGCTGCCACTGAGCCCATCAAACGCAGCCACTGTGCCATCAAACGCAGCCACTGTGCCATCAAACACAGCCATTGTGCCATCAAACGCAGCCACTGTGCCATGCCATCAAACGCAGCAACTGTGCCATCAATTGTCACCACTGTGCCCATCAATTGTCACCACTGTGCCCATCAATTGCCGCCAGTTTGCCCCCTCAAAAAATGCCAGATTGCTTCCCCCTCCCCGGCACTTAACTTTCTCGGGTCAGCCATCCTCCCTCCGCGCTCCTTTGATGTCTTCTCCCGAGCTGGCTCTGAAAGGCACTTCCAAAAACCAACAAACAAACTGGTGAGCGCCGGCCATCTGAATAGTGGGCAGCAGCGGTGCTGGCGACAATACATAGAGATTCATGCAATCTATGTATTGTAGAATTGAGTGACGGCGTAAGGGAGAGAGGGGGTGGCACTCCTGCTCCCACTATGGACGCACCGCCGCTGTGCACATCACTCAATCAAGATCAGGCCTGGGTAAGTATTGGGGGGGGCGATGCACACTGAAGGTTTTTTAACTTCATGCATATGCATGAAGGTAAAAAAAAACTCCAGCCTTTACAATCACTTTAACTTTTCTATATATCAGCTGGCATAGTGTGGGAGTGATAGCATAACTATGATCTTGGGTATATTTTAGATGAGACAGTTTTGTCATTTTTATTATAAATTGTGGAGGTTACTTTTGTTTTTTGTCTTTTTTGTGGTGTTCTTTTAATCAGAACATTTATTTTTGAGGCAAGACTGCTGTTTGTCCTTTTATTAGAACTACTTTGGTGGGTTACCCTTCTCAAATTGTGTCCATAATCTCAATAATTGGGTCGGAGGTCTCTAACATCCACCAGCTCTGTGATGTCATCATGGGGGAGTGGAAGAGGACTCCAGTGGCAACCTGTGTAGCTCTGGTAAACTCCATGCCGAAGAGGGTTAAGGCAGTGCTGGAAAATTATGGTGGCCACACAAAATATTGACAATTTGGATATTTGGATATTTTTACTTAGGGGTGTACTCACTTTTGTTGCCAGCAGTTTAGACATTAATGGTTGTGTGTTGAGTTATTTTGAGGGGACAGCTAATTTACACTGTTATACAAGCTGTACACTCACATGAAAAGATATAATAAAATATTTACAAAAATGTGAGGGGTGTACTCACTTTTGTGAGATGCTGTAACCCGTAATTCCTGGGTCTCTCAGTCTAGTGCTGGTGCAGGTGAGAGCTAATTATATCTGACACAGACACAAGCAGACAGAGCATTCAGAGATACATAGGGAAATAGATTTTTTAAATTACACTCCCACATTTGAGATGTGACAAAGAGTGGATTGATCACCATGTGGCCCGGAACAGGAAGTGTTGTGTTTTTCTTTTTTTTTGGCCATGACACTACAAACTGTAGCCACAACATGTGAGCCCATCAATACAAGGTAAGGCAAACAAAAAACACATGCATAGGCGTGAGCTCAGGGTGTGTTGGTTGTGCCTGAGCTCACCCTAATCACCCGTGTTTTGCCAGTTTCCTTTGCTGCCTCTTTAGAAAAATTGTAAAGATGTAAACAATTAAATTGTAAAAAATAATTAAAAACATAATAAAAAAAAAAACTGACATGTCCACTGCCCCACTGATGACGCCCATGTTTTAATACATTTGAAAATGTTTGTTTACATTTATTTATAAGAGTGTGCGTGTATGTATGTATGTATGTATATATACTGTATACACACACACATGCATTGGTGTTTAAGCTCTGGAGTGCACACCCTAATGCAATAGTGCAAACCGATGAACACAAGAAATAAAACTACACCAGTAGTTAAAACTAAGTTAAAAGAACAAAAACATTTGAAAATGTACAATGCCTTTAATAGCGTTTTTCAATGGCTAATTCACTTGCAGTGAATGTTTGTTGAATGTCACATTCACTACTTTTTAAAAATACCCCATAAGCTGCCTATTATAGCAATACTTTTTTTTTTATTACTGTTTTTATTTGGTACACCCTTTAAAGATATACAGTGCATATATATTTATAGTCATATGAAAAAAAAGGTACTACCTTTAGAAATAGTTGACTTTAATATATTTAACCACTTAAGGACCGCCTAACGCCAATATACGTCGGCAGAATGGCACCGTTGGGCACATTCACGTACCTGTACGTGATTGCATAAAGCCCAGCCGTGGGTCGCAGGCGCGTGCCCGTGACCCGGTCCGAAGCTCCGTGACCATGGCCGCAGGACTCGCGTACCCGATCGCCGCTGGAGTCCCGCGATCGGTCACCGGAGCTGAAGAACGGGGAGAGCTGTATGTAAACACAGCTTCCCTGTTCTTCAATGTGGCGCTGTCATTGATTGTGTGTTCCTTTTTATAGGGGGACACACTCGATGACATCACACCTACAGCCAAACCCCCCTACAGTTGTAAACACAATTGAGGTCACACATAACTCCATCAGTGCCCCCTGTGGTTAACTCCCAAACTGCAATTGTCATTTTCACAATAAACAATGCATTTTAAATGCATTTTTTGCTGTGAAAATGACAATGGTCCCAAAAATGTGTCAAAATTGTCCGAGGTGTCCGCCATAATGTTGCAGTCACGAAAAAAATCACTGATCGCCGCCATTAGTGGTAAAAAATGTTTTTTTATAAAAATGCAATAAAACTATCCCCTATTTTGTAAACGCTATAAATTTTTCGCAAACCAACCGATAAACACTTATTGTGATTTTTTTTAGGTAGAAGAATACGTATCGGCCTAAACTGAGGAAAAAAAACTTTTTTTTATTTATTTTTGGGGGATATTTATTATAGCAACAAGTAAAAAATATTGCATTTTTTTCAAAATTGTCGCTCTATTTTTGTTTATAGCGCAAAAAATAAAAACCACAGAGGTGATCAAATACCACCAAAAGAAAGCTCTATTTGTGGGAAAAAAAGGACGCCAATTTTGTTTGGGAGCCACATCGCACGACCGCACAATTGTCAGTTAAAGCGACACAGTGCCGAATCACAAAAAGGGGTCTGGTCCTTTAGCTGCATTTTGTACCGGGTCTTAAGTGGTTAAACAGGCAGCATTAGATCTTTATCAAAGCTGTGCTTACTGATAAAGGTGAAATACTTCAAATAAAAACACAATAAAAAATGTGTCTTTTCAATTATTTGTGTAACCAAAAAAAAAATGAGTAGATGTAATTGGGTACTGTGGAAAAAGAAACACCCGTCAAAAGCTGGTATTAATGTAATAAATTAAAGTGGTTGTATACCCTCTGATACTATTTACACCTACAGGTAAGCCTACATTAAGGCTTACCTGTAGGTGCTTGCAATATCTCCTTAACCTACATGGTTAAGGAGATATTTGCAGAAAATCGGGCACCTATGTCTACGGCGCATGCGCACCGTAGACAACGGCGCAGGCGCACTGAGCGCGCCGGGTCTTAAATGGGGAAGTGACGGAAAGTGACGGAAGCGCGCGCATGTGCGGGGATCATTTTGATTCCACGTGCATGTGCGGGAGTGATGTCATCGCCGCGCTCTGGCCAGTCACAGCGCCAGAGTGCCGATTCCCAGAAGTCACTCCGAGTATCATGGCGGCGGCGGAGAGGAACAAGGGTCGCTGCAGGGGCTTCGATCTAAGGTAAGTAATTCATAATGAGCTAGTATGACAAAACATAGAATTTGATGTATTGTATTAAAGTGTAACTCTAGTCAAACATCTCAGTAGACAGTTGAATACAAGTGCCTTGAAAAAGTATTTATACCCCCTGAAATTTTCCACATTTTGTCATGTTACAACCATAATTGTAAAGTGGAAGGAAAATTATAAATGGTTTATAAATATTTGAAAAGTATGGCATTTGTATTCAGCCCCCCTGAGGCTTGTAGAAGTACCTTTCGCTGCAATTAAAGCTGCACCTTTTTTGGGGGATGTCTCTACCAGCTTTGCACATCTAGAGAGCGACATTATTGCCCATTCTTCTCTGCAAAATATTTCAGCTCAAGCTCTGTCAGATTGGATGTGAACAACAATTTTCAAGTCTTGCCACAGACTCTAAAGTGGATTTAGGTCTGGATCTTGACTGGGCCATTCTAACATGAATATGCTTTGATCTAAACCATTCCATTGTAGCTCTGGCTGTATGTTTAGGGTAGTTGTCCTGCTGGAAGGTGAACCTCCACTCCAGTCTCAAATCTTTTGCAGACTAACAGGTTTTCTTCTAAGATTGCCCTGTATTTGGATCCATCCATCTTCCCATCAACTCTGACCAGCTTCCCTGTCCCTGCTGAAAAAAGGCATCCCTACAACATGATGCTGCCACCACCATGTTTCACGGTGGGGATGGTGTGTGTTCAGGGTGATGTGCAGTGTTAGTTTTCCGTCATATAAAGTATTTTGCTTTTATGCCAAAATTTTTAATTTTGGTCTCATCTGACCAGAACACCTTCTTCCACATGTTTGCGGTGTCCCCCACATGGCTTCTTGCAAATTGCAATCAGGACCTCTTATGGCTTTCTTCCAACAATGGATTTCTAATTGCCACTCTTCCGTAAAGGTCAGATTTGTGGAGTGCGCGACTAATAGTTGCCCTGTGGACAGATTCTCCCACCTGAGCTGTGGATCTCTGCAGCTCCTCCAGAGTTACCAAGGGCCTCTTGTCTGCTTCTCTGCGGCTCTATACGGAGCCTGCGCACCGACGTTCGGCTACTTTCGGAAAATAGTGATGCGATGTATGCGACCGTCGGAAGCCTGTCAATCAAATAGGAACGCCCAGTCCCGCAGCCCATACCCGGAAGCATCAGCCCCTGATGAGTGCACTACAGCACGAAACGCGTCGGGCCATTCAAGGATGCCACCCCACTCCATATCTGAGTCAATAGCCACTTGTATCTACAATTTTTATCTACAATCTCTACCTCAGGTTTTTTAATCGCATTGTGTCACTCAAGGAAACTGGTGTGCTTATCCCCCACTCATGGGAAGCTGTTTGTTGTTTTTCATACTGTATTGTATTAATTTTTGATGGCATTGTATGTCCCTGTGTCCATGGTTCATATGTATACCCATATGTCATGAAGTTCCTGTTTGACATTACCATGTATCTTTATTGTCCTCTACTGCTATGTTTACATGCTCAGCCCCTATGACTCTGCGAGTATATCACACTTTGTTTTGCATGTTATTAAACATGTTTTCCTTTTGCACTCCCACCCTGTCGTGAACTTCATTTAAAGTCCCAACCTCCTTGCTCTATTTTTGTACTAGGGATGGAAGCACAGACATGTGCCTCACTCAAAGTCCCACCTATGCGTATGCATAACCCCCCCCCTTTCCATTGTATCCACTAGGGATGGAGGTTCTCTGACTGAGCTGGCAGTTTTCCCCTGCCAGCTATGTGGGAAGTTATAGTCCCCCCTTCTGGCCATGTACCTGATTAGGGGACCTATTTGCACTTCACATCTTCATTTTATTTGAGAGACTTGCCACGATGCGGTCCAACAGGCCGATCGGGTGAGATGCTATGACATTGCCGTCAGCCTCGGTATGCTGTCATATACCCGGAAGCTGCGATGCGCTCTGCAGGTCTCCCTCCTGCCCCCCCTCCCGCCCCCTGGGCGGGGTGGACCCTGGGGCACTGGGCGGCTTCCACAGCGCATCGACGTCACGCCCACGTGGTCTGCGTCTGATGTCAGTCTGACGTCATGACGCCGATCGCGGTGATTCCTTCTAGCCGTTCACAGCTGATGGGGGATCACCTGTGTCGGGGGCGGACCTCTTCGGCCCTGTCATAGGCCCTCCGAGCATGTGACCGGCTAGCGTGACGTCGGTGTGCTCCAATGAGCGGCCAGTACACTGGGATCAGGGGGTATTTATAGGCTGCGTCTATACAGCCTGTCTAAACACCCATGGGATGATGCCATACCACTTATGGACCCTCAGCACCGGGTTATTCCACACCCAGGTAAAAACTTTTTTGCTATCTTTGGTTAGTCACCACCGGACTACAGTCTGGATCATGCTGTCTCACCACATGTCTCTATATATATTTATATACAGATCCTTGGCATTCTCCCTTTGCTGACTACATGCTTGGCTCTACACCCCTGCTTGTGGCCATATGGCCACCTGACACTCTCCAGCCCTGCATCCCGGCTGCTCTTTGGCGCAGTCACCCCAGTTTCCGGGACTGACATCCCCTCCGTGGCTACGGCTTAGCACCAGGCTCTCACCCTCGATCCACACCATCGTCTAGGTATGTAAATCTAGGACCATTAATTATGCTCCTGATTTTATGCTTAAGTCACTGTAGACTAAAATATTATCCAACCCTCCAGATTTGGAAGCATCAGCCCCTGATGAGTGCACTACAGCACGAAACGCGTCGGGCCATTCAAGGATGCCACCCCACTCCATATCTGAGTCAATAGCCACTTGTATCTACAATTTTTATCTACAATCTCTACCTCAGGTCTTTTAATCGCATTGTGTCACTCAAGGAAACTGGTGTGCTTATCCCCCACTCATGGGAAGCTGTTTGTTGTTTTTCATACTGTATTGTATTAATTTTTGATGGCATTGTATGTCCCTGTGTCCATGGTTCATATGTATACCCATATGTCATGAAGTTCCTGTTTGACATTACCATGTATCTTTATTGTCCTCTACTGCTATGTTTACATGCTCAGCCCCTATGACTCTGCGAGTATATCACACTTTGTTTTGCATGTTATTAAACATGTTTTCCTTTTGCACTCCCACCCTGTCGTGAACTTCATTTAAAGTCCCAACCTCCTTGCTCTATTTTTGTACTAGGGATGGAAGCACAGACATGTGCCTCACTCAAAGTCCCACCTATGCGTATGCATAACCCCCCCCCCCCCTTTCCATTGGAAGCGGCGGAGAAGATCGCTCTCTAAAACGGTAAATACTGCTTCGATTTAAAAAGAAACACCCGATTCCCCTTGACAAAACGAGCCTCAATATAATGTTAAAAATTAACTTTTTGGGTGAACCTCCACTTTAATGCTCTCCTTGCCCTGTCTTGGTAGGTTTGCAGTTGTGTCATACGGTTTCCATTTTCAGTTGATGGATTGAACAGTGCTCTGTGAGATGTTCAAAGCTTGGGATTTTTTTATACCCTAACCCTGCTTTAAACTTCTCCACAACTTTATCCCTGACCTGTCTGGTGTGTTCCTTGGCCTTTGTGATGCTGTTTGTTCACCAAGGTTCTCTTACAAAAACTCTGAGGGTTTCACAGAACAGCTCCATTTATACGGAGATTAAATTACACACAGGTGGACTCTATTTACTAATTAGGTGACTTCTAAAGGCAATTGGTACCACTAGATTTTAGTTAGGGGTATCAGAGTAAAGGGGGCTGAATACAAACGCTTTCGCCAGATATACAACATCACTTCCAGTTCTGGGACACAGGACTTCAGGCAGACGCACCATCTCAGTGACCCCAGCGGCTGTAATCTACACACTTCTCCCACTGTGCTGAGGCTCCTGGGCGGTGTAACCGAATGTTGGTCCAGGATCATTTGTCACCCTTTAGCATTTGGGATTATGTGTTTCTCCTCTCCACTGGCTTGGTGATGTATCAGTCTGGACACTCCTGCATTTCATGCATTTTATCTTTACATTAAAGTGAAATCTGATTTTTTTTTTTTTTGTATCTATTCCTGGGCTTGTGGCTCTATTGACTTCCACAGGGTTGAGAGCTCTCCTTTTGTTGTTGTTTTATGCTTATGTCTCCTTTCTGGTCGGATGAGTAGTTGGAGCTGTCCTTACTGTGGTTATCTACATAATCCCTTGGAATCTCATTGTGCTTGGTACTTGCAATTTTCATAGGGTGTACTTACTCTTTCACATGACTGCATATATTGAACAATGAAAACATTTTAACCGTTATGTTGCAGGAAAGAAGAAAACACCACCAGTCTTCTGTCCTACTACTATTAACTACTTGCCGACCAGCCGCCAGTTATACAGCGGCAGGTCGGCTCCCCTGCGCGAGAGCACGTAGCTGTACGTCACCTCGCGAAGCGGCCACTAGGGGTGCGTGCGCCCCCCGCTCGTCCCTGATCCCGGCGGGCACCCGCGATAGCTCGTTACAGAGCGAGGACCGGAAACACACAGCTCCCGGTCCTGTCAGGGGGAGAAATGCCTGACTGTCTGTTCATACAATGTATGAACAGTGATCAGTCATTTCCCCATGTCAGTCCACCCCCCTACAGTTAGAACACACCCAGGGAACATACTTAAACCCTTCCCCGCCCCCTAGTGTTAACCCGTTCCCTGCCAGTGGCATTTTTATAGTAATCCAATGCATTTTTATAGCACCGATCGCTATAAAAATGCCAATGGTCCCAAAAATGTGTCAAAAGTGTCCGCCATAATGTCACAGTATCGCCACCATTACTAGTAAAAAAAAAAATATTAATAAAAATGCCATAAAACTACCCCCTATTTTGTAAATGCTATAACTTTTGCGCAAACCAATCAATAAATGTTTATTGCGATTTTTTTTTAATGAAAAATATGTAGAAGAATACGTATCGGCCTAAACTGAGGAAAAAAATATGTTTTTTATATATTGTTGGGGGATATTTATTATAGCAAAAAGTAAAAAATATTAATTTTTTTTAAAATTTTTGTTTATAGCGCAAAAACTAAAAACCGCAGAGGTGATCAAATACCACCAAAAGAAAGCTCTATTTGTGGAAAAAAAAGGATGCCAATTTTGTTTACGAGCTACGTCGCACGACCGCGCAATTGTCAGTTAAAGCGAAGAAGTGCCGAATCGCAAAAAGTGCTCTGGTCTTTGACCAGCAATATGGTCCGGGGGTTAAGTGGTTAAACAATACCTATGTAACCAAGACGCCTCACAGTAAACCACAGTAAACCACACCAACACCCTTTCTTCCATTGATGGGCTCCAGGTACCTCATTCAGACCAGACACAACCAGTGTGTAGCACTACAAAGCACACATCAAAAAGACTATACAACCACTTTAAAGTTAAATATAGAATTCATATTATCTAAATACTTTACTTTCTCAAGTATTGCTTAGGTACTAAGCACAGAGACAATTCAGAATATAATTAATAAAGTAATCAGATTTTGAGCCCTTCTAATCAAGAGATTATGCATAGCAGCTGTGCACATATCATTGGACACACAGACCGATAGACTCAGAAGGACTTGCATAGGAACAGCTGCTCCAGTATAGCAAACACACTAGAACAGTTATCAACATATCATATGCACTTATCTTTGTGTCCGTAAAACACAAAGATTCAACTCAGGCAAGGAGTGTCAGCCAGATGTTGACCAATATTTTCCCAGTTTCACAGAGTACTTCTTTTGTTAATATACAGAACACAAACTGAAATGAATTACAGCTGAGAGTATAACAGTGATGGGTCTCCATTAACTGCTTGCCGCCCGGTCGCAGTACATTAACTGTGGCAGGGCGGCACGGGCAGGCTGGATCATGTACATGCAGGGATGGACTGGCCATTGGGACTACAGGGAGTTTACCGGTGGGCCGATGGCTCAGTGGGCCGGCTTCAGTGACAGCGGACTGCCGCCCCCCTCCACTCCTCTGTCTCTCCCTCCCCGCATCGCTCACCTGGGGGGGGGGAAGAAGCAGGGGGAGGACGACAGAGGAGCATGGGGGGAGGGGACAGACAGCTGACTCAAAAGCTATGGCCTGGGAGTTTCTCACTCCTGCCTAATCTTGTCCCATAAGGGGGGGCACCGAACTGATTCTTTGCCCCGGGTGAAATAATGTCTAGCTTCCCCACTGGTACTGCCTATAAGAGTACCAGCCGTTCTACTCTAATAAAGTAGAACGGCTAGTGAAGGGGGAGAGGGGGCTTGGGTGGCTGGGGGGGTGCAGGAGTTTTTCGGCCGCCATGGGAGAGACCTGTCAAAGTGGGCCAGTCTGGATGAAGTCCAGGGCCAAATTACTGTCCCAGTCCAACCCTGTGTACATGTATATCATTCAGCCTGTTCCATATTAGGAGCTTGCTTGCATGCGTGCGCCCGCTGCTAACCTGAACCGTCACTGGCTACAGCAGAAATTTGTCAGCAGGTCCCGGCCAATGATTTATAGCTGAAACCTGCTGATAGGCTGTAGCCAATCACAGCACAAATACAGGGCTTTGTGCATAGATCAGTGATCTGGCTGTTGCTTCTCCATGCAAAGCAGGGAGAAAAAAAACAGCCAGATCTGCTAGTAAAAGCAGCACATATTAAACACATTACACTTATTAGGCACACAGTTAACGCCTTGATTTCCCCTTGATGTTAAACTCTTCTCAACGAGTGTCAAAAATACAGTGTAAAGCATTATATCTGATCACTGTATTAGTGTCACTATTGATGTCAGTGTCAGTTAATCATTTAGTATACCTCCCAGCAAGAGTCTGTTAGCGCCAGATTGCCCATCACAGTCCCACTATAAGTCACTGATCACTCCCATTGCCAGTATGATGTCATAGCTGCGTAAATTCCAGTATGTATACCATCGTTTGTAGACGCTATAACTTTCTCACAAAACAATTAATACTTATTGGTTTGTTGTTTTTTGCTTTTGTTTTTGAAAGTAGAAAATAATGTATTTTTTTCTTTAAAATCTTTTGTGTTTTTTGGTTTATATAAAAAAAAAAAAAAAACAGTGAAAATCAAATACCACCAAAAGAAAGCTCTCTTTTTGTGAACAAATTATATAAGTTGCATGAACAAACAATTGCCAGTTAAAATAGCGCAGTAAAGCAGAGCAAAACAATGCACTGGTTGTGAAGAAGGTAAACTCTTTCAGTGGTCAAGTGGTTGAAATGAGCCTATCGGGTTTGAAATGTGGGATCTGCTGCAAATAATATGTATTCAAAGGAGCTTATCCTAGGGTTGATATCGTTATACTTTCTTCAGCACTTGGTATGTAATGTGCATATCATGTGCTTCTCCTGGGTCAGCGGAAAAAAAACCCCGGTACAGCCTAATCGAAACCAAATTAATTAAGCTCATCCTGTAAAAGGAAGAGATGGACATGATGGGGAGGCTCCCGCAAAATGTAAATATCACCTCATCCCTCCAGTGTCAAATACCGATTGGAGGTGTAGGTGCTGTGTTAGAACTAATGTAGTTCCTTATGAGGTCCACTGTGTAGAGGTGGGTCGTAGAGCATCAGACTGTAGATTGAGATGCCCTTGGTTCAAACCCCCCTGTATGGTTTGACCTTTGGACCATATTGTCCAGGATTACCTGACACTGGAAGGGTGGGGTACTTTATCTGCAATATGTTCTGGCAAACAATGTGGATGCAGATGGGTTACATTATTGGTGTTATTCCATTAACAACTGTTTAGTAGGGATGAGCTTCGAGTTCGAGTCAAACTCATGTTCGTCTTGAACATTGCCTGTTCGCCAAACAATTTGGGGTGTTCGCGGCAAATTCACAAAGCCGAAGAACACACTGGAAAAGTCTATGGGAGAAATCTAAAGTGCTCATTTTAAAGGCTTATATGCAAGTTATTGTCATAAAAAGTGTTTGGGGACCTGGGTCCTGCCCCAGGGGACATGTATCAATGCAAAAAAAGTTGTTAAAAAAATGGCAGTTTTTTCAGGAGCAGTAATTTTAATAATGCTTAAAGTGAAACAATAAAAGTGAAATATTCCTTTAAAGTTCGTACCTAGGGGGTGTGTAAAGTATGTCTGTAAAGCAGCACTTGTTTCCCGTGCTTAGAACTGTCCCTGCACAAAGTGTCATTTCTGAAGGATAAAAAGTCATTTAAAATCATTCCTTCCGAAAAAAACTGCAGTTTTTAAAACTTTTTTTGCATTGATACATGTCCCCAGGGGCAGGTCCCGGGTCTCCAAACACTTTTTAGGACAATAACTTACAAATTAGCCTTTAAAATTAGCACTTTAGATTTCAAACGTTCGAGTCCCATAGACTTTAATAGGGCTCTAAAGTTCACACAAACTTTGGTGTGTTCGCAGGTTCTGGTGCGAACCGAACAGGGGGGGGGTGTTCGGCTCATCCCTACTGTTTAGGAGGGGATATCTCCTCTCCCTATAAAAATCTTGTGTTACTTCCTTCTGTGTCCCTAGGACAGAAAATGAAAGACAACCTCTCCAATGGGACACAAACATAAAAAAAGACCCACCAGGGGTCTTGAAGATTCTCAAAATTAAGTAAACTGTTGTGGCATTGTAACACTGTAAGACTGTTTCTTAGTCCAATGATCTACTTCGTCAGTAAGAGCAAGGGATCTGATCATCTATATGAACACAAATAAAATAAAATATAAATATATATGTTCAGCTCCCTTGCTTCTCCTGAAGAAGTAGACCATTGCTCTAAGAAACGCAATGAGGAGATAGGACAGGTTTTAAAGAATGGCACATGTCTATACATGTAGCTAATTTGATCATATTTTTTTGTTATTTTTATAATTATTGGGATTTGGGTACAAACATTTGCTAGAAAATGATTTATAACCCCCCAAACATATTTGTTTTAGCAGAGGCCCCTGTGGGTGTTGCAATTTTTTATGTGGTATTTGTGCAGAGGTTTTTAAAATGCAATTTTTTGGGAAAAAATTAACTTTAATTAAATTTAGTGCACACAAACACAATATAATACCCTTTTTTTGGTAAAATATAAAAAAATTATGTTACACCGAGTAAATACAGTAGATACCAAAAAAGTCACACTTTAAAATTGCACATGCAGCGGCAACAAACTATGTACATCAAATCATCTATAGGCGATGCTTTAACCACTTATGCCCCGGACTAATATGCTGCTAAATGCCCAAAGGCGTTTTTACAATTCGGCACCACGTCGCTTTAACAGACAATCGCGCGACGTGGCTCCCAAACAAAATTTGCGTAATTTTCTTCCCACAAATAGAGCTTTCTTTTGATGGTATTTGATTGCCTCTGCGATTTTTATTTTTTGCGCTATAAACAAAAATAAAGCGACATTTTTGAAAAAAAAAATATATTTTTTACTTTTTGTTATAAGAAGAATCGAATAAACGAAATTTTAGTCAAAAATTTAGGCCAAAATGTATTCAGCCACATGTCTTTAGTAAAAAAAAAAATCGTAATATAAAAAAAAATTAGCTACCTAGCGGCAACAGTGACACTAATACAGCGATCAGAAAACCGATCGCTTAGTGACACTGGCAATAGGGGGTGAAAGGGTTAACTAGGGCGGTGATCAAGGGGTTAAACCTTTATTGGGGGGGTCCGGGGCTACCCTGGACCTAACTGCCTGTCACACTAACTGTCACACTGACACTAAATGCAGTGATCAGTAAATATATGATCACTGCAATCAGTGACACTGTGACAGGGGGCTGGGGGGGGGTGATCGGAAGGGGTTAAGTGTGCCTATGTGTGTGGTGTCTGTGTAGTGTTGGTGCCACTTACTGTGATGTCTTCTCTCCTCTCGTCGGATTGAAAATACTGCTGAGAGGAGAGCTGACATCACTTCCTCTGCCAGTGTTTACACAGGCAGAGGAAGTCACACGGCGGGGGGTTGCCGGATTGGCTGGGAGCGATCACGAGGGGGCCGACAAAAACGAACAGCCGCCCCCTCATCATGGATCGCTCCCGAAGGTAAGACGCCCGCCGCATGTAGCGGGGGGGGTCCCGATCGGACCCCCGACCCGCAAGAAGGCAGGGATGTACATGTACGCCCATATGCCTGTACGCGCCATTCTGTGGACGTACATATACATGCGGCGGGCGTTAAGCGGTTAAAAGCCTTTACAGGTTACCACTTTAGATTTACACAGGCGATCTGGTGTCAAAATTATTGTTTTTGATCTGATGCTCACAGTGATACCTTTCTTATGTTGTGTGATCGCTGTTTATGTGTGCATATGGGACAGACATGTGCATTCACCTTTGCGCAGGAGCACGAGGGGAGAGGGGCGTAAAAAAATTTCACATTTTATTGATTTTTACACTGTCTCTTTAAACTTTTTTGGATCAACTTTATTGCCATCACCAATTGCCAAGGGATGAACAACATACCTTGTGATAAAATACGCATTGCTTCTGTTTTCTTTTACCATACAGATGATTGGGGACGTTTGTGTACTTGATCATCTCTATGGTCAGCTGGCAGAATTGCCGGATGCATTCCCTGGCTCCCCGGTGGGACAGGAGAGCCCAGAAAGGCAGTGGGAGGTGGCGGGAGGAGTGGGCCCCCTTCTGCCACCTGTGAAAGCAATTGAGCGGCAAGTTAACGACTAGGATTGCTATTACAAAAAAAGTCATCACCACCTGAAAACAAAGATACTGGGATGATGCCTGCAATGGCAGTACATCGCTGAGGCTGAAGTGGTTAAAAATTATAGCCACAAAAGGGACAGGAAGTGTGTTAATAGACAGATCACCATGTGAAAATAAAGGAGAAAAATGCCTGAAAAAATAAATGTAATGCAGCCACCATCTCTAAGGACTGATAAGTTGTATTATATTACATATTTATTTTTGTATTTAGATATGTTTTAAGTAGCACTGCCTGTCAGCATGATTATAGTAGAAGGGTTGGGTCCAGGATATAAGTTAATAAAGAGCTATTCATTCGCATTTTTACTGTCCCAGCATAAGGAAATTCGTAAAGAGTGTAACTTGTCTTTATTCAGTAATTTTAGGAGTTCATTGTTTTAAATCCATATCCTGGCATTCCTCTTTAAACATTCCCATGTAAAATATGTACACTTGGACTTACACACTTCCAGGAACAATACAAACAAGAGCTTTGACAGGAAGAATTTTTTTTTTTTTTTTTTTCAGTAAAACAAACCCACATGTAGCTGTTCCCCTATGAATCGCACATTTTATTATGGGCTTGTGATATTGGATAGGACATTGAAATGTTTGCTTGGAAATCATTAAAAATGTGTCTAATGCCGAAAACACAAGATGTTAATCTCTGCAGAGCTATTAAAACATGGGAGATCAGAGAAAGGAAAATCAGACATGTTTCCTGTGCTGTATATTTCCAGGATATTTGATGTACAGATGTATTTGCACTGCTGTTTTGGAATGCAAAGCTCCGGGGGTCTAAATGTTGGGACCTATAGCTAATCAAAAGCTGTCATAGGAACACACTGACGTTTTGGAGTCATTCTCCTCCTCCTTATATCCACAAATGCTGAATAGGTAAGTACCAAAAACTGTCTATCAAAATGAAGGAACCAATCTGATTAAAGGTTCTTTTTTCACTTATGCATATGCAGCAAAGTACATTTTTGACAAATGTTACTGCACTGGTGTAGCGTCAGTGGTCACAATCACGACTCTGCCCATGCTCCAGGGGGTCTGTGCGCCCTCCCTGTCACATTACGTTTTAGAGCGGTGTGGAAAAATGCAGGCATGTCGCATTTTTTCACAACGCTCTGCAGGTGAACTCAGAGAAAACACCCACAACAGAGAAAATCTGTGGACCGGGGGGGGGGGTGAAGCAGTGGGGGGGCATTTACAAGTACCAATGCCCTGAATGGCTCTGTATGAACCAGCTAAAGGCCGTTGCTCCTCTACTCCCTTCCATGGCTTTTAGCTTCAGGGGGAGGATCAATACTTGTAAATGCCCCCCCCTCACTGCACCAATCACTCCCTCCAGTCTGCTATCAGATATGCCCATTGCCCTGGCCCCCATGTGTCCCCCCCCCCCCCCTGCAGTGCTGCTGCCTTACCTCCCCTGACACAGACTACTGTGGGGGATTTTCAGGATGGAGTTTGGGTAAAGGGGCCGGTAAATATGTAATTTACGTGCCCCTTTCTTTTTTTGAATGAAGAGAGTGAGTGAACTGCAATTACTATGCTTCAGCGTATGAATAAACAGGAGCCTCTGTACAAAAGATCCCTGTTTAGCCATCTTCAGTGCAGCTGAGGCTGCAGAGAAAGGAAATCTGTATCCTCAGATCTTTTCTTTGTCTCAAGAGTGAGACATTAGGGGTCTGTTTAGACCCCTGATATCTATTTAAAGCCCTCCAAACAGGGCTGTTAAAAAAAATTGGATTTTTTTTTTTTTATTGGAAACAAATAAAAAAATGTAATAAAAAAATAATAAAAAATACAATTGTAAAAAAAATAACAATAAAAAACAAACAAAACACATACTGTCCACCGTAGGCAGAGCTTGGGAAGTCGAGTGGTTGCAATGGTGACCCCACCCATGCTACCGCCTCCCGGTCACATTCAGTTTTACACTGTTGCTGGGGGAAAAAGTTTGCCACAGCACCCTGCGTAGGTCCCGGGCCCTATGAGTTTGAGTTTCTGGTTTCACCTACACAGGGTAATGGGGCAAGCCCTTTTCCCCAGTGATGCACTCCAAGCTGAACCCCCCCACCCAGCCCAGTACAGACCCTTTCCACCCTGCTTAACCATACATGTGCACACAAGGTGGGACAGGCAGGCCACACTGAAAGTCAGAGTTTCCTCTTTTGCACATAAGCGCACTGCTTTCACCCAGGATTTTTAGAGTGAAGTGGAGGGCCCCCCAGGTCAACTTTTGCATTGGAGCTCACAAGCTTTAAGGTACTCTTCTGTATTGCTGCATATGTTTTTGTATGTCGTTGCATTGTAAACACATATTTATGCATTTTTCTGTACATTTTATTATGCAAAGTCAGAAAGAAAGAGTATAGAAATCACCTGGATAAGTTGAAAATCCAAAAAACTGCATGTCACATGTATTTACCATTCATACCAATAGACTTTAATAAAGCTTGATTAAATGTTTAGTTTAAAGTGGTTCTAGAGCATTAAGGTAAACAATGCTTCAATAAGGTAAAAAAAAAAGTCTCAATATATGTAACACACCCTTACCCCCCTAGAATACCTGAGCTCTCGCTTGATCCTGCGCTGTACCCGTCAGTTGCAGTACTCTCCCCTCTCCCTGCATTCACAGGACAGAAAGGCAGCAGCAGGGGCCATTAGGCCTGAGAGCGGGGCCGAGCCATACTGTGGCTATGAACACACACACACAGCCCAGCTCGGGAGCATGTCCGTATGTGCATTCCTACAGGAATCAGCTTCCAATGGTGGCATGTGAAGAAGGGGAAGTGCCAAGAGTGGCGGGGGACTCCAGAAGAGGAGGTTTGAGGTCACTCTGTGCAATATTATTGCACAGAGCAAGTAAAACATGTTTCTTAAAAAATATCTCTTTTAATTATATACATTATAATCACATCAAAACAAATGGTGTACAAAGTCTGATGCCCCGTACACACGACCGGTTTTCCCTTTGAAAAAACTGCGATGAGAGCTTTTGGCCCGGGAATTCCGACGTGTGTATTCTCTCTCGCAGTTTTTCCGACGTGAAAACTGCCAAAAAAGAGAGCAGAATCTCTTTTTTCCCCCATCATGAAAAAACCCTAGTGGGAAAACCGTTCGTCTGTATGCTCTTCCGACGTGCATGCTCGGAAACAATTTGACGCATGCTCGAAAGCATAGAAATTCATTTTGTCGGCTCGTCGTAAGTCTTTTACGCCACCGCGATCTTGGCAGAGAAAAGTTCACCGGACTTGTGTGACCGTGTGTATGCAAGGCAGGCTTGAGAGGAATTCCGTCGGGAAAACCATCGGGTTTTTTCCCCCGATGGGAAAACCGGTCATGATGTCTACGGGGCATTACAGTTTGTTTTCCTTAGAAAGCATCCACAGCTTGGGTAGAAAAGCCTGTCCCAAAGATAGCATGCTGTAGAGAAGGACCATTCTTCTCTGTGTGAATGTTGTGGTCCCTATGCAGAGGTCTGACCCCCAGCCATGAGTTAGAGCTTGCCAATCAGCACAGAGCACACATTCTTTCCTTCAATTAAAAAACATATTACTATTATATACGAGAGAAAAAAAGAAAAAAAAGAACAAAAAGAGCCTCTAGGGACAGAGTTTAATATTCCATACCCCATGCCCAAATTTTCCGGACATACTCACTTGCCAAAAATGCAAGTTCAGTCTGTACTTGTATCAGGCTGACAGATAAGTTTAAAAATGCTCTCTAGAAATGTAAAGAAAAACTAAATCTAACTGGTTGCTAAATGCAACACAGATAGATAAAATGGACTTAATTAGTCAAAGTGTTTGAACGAGGCATTGGGTATTTGAATTACCAACATTAAATCTATTACCAAACAAACAGCTGATGCTCTAGAATTTCTTGAATGCCAGCTACATTGAGACCAAAATGTCATGTCGCCGCTTATCTTCATTGATTCCTTTCAGCTCGGTACCGGTACAAGCAGGGCCTAGACTGGAAGGTGGTTCATTTATTTTAGAAAATATTTACATTAAATAGATACAAACCATTTGTTTTACTACTGTAGCACTACCCCTGGAGGAGCTTCTGGTTGTTTTGGGTGACACATTTACCTCGTGGCTCTTCTGAATTCCTAGGGGTGAATGGTGCATATAGCGTCTGCGACAAGTGTCTTTTCTGTGCTCTATTACCCAGCCGGGTAAAAACAATGAACTGGTGATGAAAGAGATAGAGTTTGCAGGAAGAAGAAGAACATCAGATTCAGGCGAATGATTTGGAACAGTCCTGCCCCCATGTAGAACACTTTCTGCACCACTCCTGCCTGAGTGGGTTTAGTGTACCCGGACTGGCCTCTCTCACTGACCTGGCAGCCGGAGTATCACTCGAACCTTTGTAGGATAAAGTCTCTGCCACAGACCCTCCTGAAATAGACGTCAGGGAGACACCTCTGCCACAGGCCCTCTCTGATTGCAGTTACAGAGGCAATCCTCCTTAAGTGAATTACGCCTGGATCTCCTTCTTAATGTCGCCCAGGTACCGACTGACAGGTGATCAATCCTTCAGTGTCCGGCTACCTTGATCCCCGGTGGTTTGTCGAAAACCTTTTGGATCGCCGGCCTCTCATTGGCGCTCCTCAGATGGACTCCCCACTGAACAGCTCTACCGATTGGGATCCTCAAAGATGGGAACTCAGTAGTTCACTGGGTCCCCATCGCTGCTCAAATGTTCCGGACCAACATGGTCCCAGAACCAGGAACACCGCATAGCACGCACGCCCCGGCCAGGTAGGCCATAAAGCCGGGGCGCCGTGATGTGGTCACCCTAATGCCCCGTACACACCATCACTTTATGTAATGAAAAAAAACGACATTTTCTGTGAAGTAAAAAACAACGTTTTTGAAACTTCAATTTTCAAAGACGAAGTTGCCTACACACCATCGTTTTTCTCACAATGTTCTAGCAAAGCGAGGTTACGTTCTCACCACTTTTTCCATTGAAGCTCGCTTCTGGGCATGCGCGGGTGTAAAAACGTCTTTTTAAACGAAGTTTTTTGCTACATCACTTTATGTGATGAAAAAAAACGACATTTTCTGTGAAGTAAAAAACGACACATAAAATTGAAGCATGCTTCAATTTTTTTTGGTCGTTTTTTACAAGACATAAAACGACGTTTTCCCCCACACACGGTCAATTAAAGTGACGTTTTTAAAAACATCGTTTTTTTTCATCACATAAAGTGATGGTGTGTATGGGGCATAAAGGTGGGTGCCACACTGGACGAAGAAGACCCAGAACCAATGGCATCTGCCCCATAAATACCCTCCCCTAGCATGCACAGCGAGGCTCAACCCTCCTGATTGGCTGCTGGGGAAGAGCACCCAAACCTTGACTCCACTGCTGCCATCTACTGCACTGGGGTGGGAAGAACACCCCAGTACAACAGAATGAGCCCACAGCACAGCCAAGCTGTACTCTAAAGTAACCAGGCGCTACACTACTATATTGCTGCATTGAGTAAAGCAGAGATGGGTTATAACCTCTGCTCCAGGTTCAGTCCTAATGTCAGCAGTCATCCAGACAGGAAGTGAGGACAATCTTTTCAACAGGAATATAAACAGCATATAGAGTGGGGGTCTTCTACAAAACACCAACATCTAGTAACTAAAACAGGCAGACAGATTAATTGATTTTTTGGGTTATTGGTCCTCTGATGATTAGTGGCCCTCTGATGATGATTGAGCGGTGTAAAGAATTTCCATCCAGCTAGCTATACACCAGCCCAACTGGTAACATAAAAGCAAGTGATGGTAATTAATAAAAATGTGTACTTACTTTATCAAGCAGCTTGTCAATTGTGGCATATACATTTTAAAATTATATTAAATCCAACCACAAATCTATACAATAGTAACATCAAAAATCAGCTTCCCTGATCACCCCAGTCCCATTATTGTCAACTATGGCATTTATTCGCCAGGCTCCAACCCACCCCCTCTGCTTGGAATACTCCATCTATGGTCCTCACCTAGATCACTAGGATATTGAAAGCCTTTAGTCACATGGGCACCTTACGATGATGCTCTGGATCAGGGCTCCTCCTGCAGCATGCAGTGCTACCAGTAAAATGTATGGGCTGTCAGAGACGATAGAGAAGCTGAAGCCTATTCTGTCCCTACCAAACAAATGTACTTTTATATTCTCCATCAGATCATCCCCCACAGTTATTATCTTTTGTATAACTTGACCCTCCCTCCCAGATTGTAAGCTCTAACGAGCAGAGCCCTCTAATTTCTCCTATATTAAATTGTATTACAACTGTACTGTCGGTCCTTCATGTAAATAAGGAGTCTCTTGCATTCTTTCTTTCCCGTCACCTTTGTGTAAATATTGCTTCTCTGTCATCTGTGAATATACACCCATCACCACTGTGCTCACAGAACTCTTCCCCCCTTCATACTTGTATGAAAGCATGTACTAGTTATCCTCCAAAGTATGTAGGTCCTCCTGTGTCGGCTTTCCACCAGGGAACCTTCAAAGGTACCCCCTAGTTTTCTGGTCTAGGTGGTGGGTAATTTCTCCTTTAAGATACTTCTGTATGTCTAGGCGCAGAGGTGTTTGACCCAATTTTATGGGATGGTCAAAATGCGCATTTGGAATACCAATTAATTCCACTGTCAGCACCACTCCACTCCAATGGCCCCTCGATATAGGAAAAATGACTCCACAAGAGACATGGATAAAAAGTCTCATAGTGTAGTACATTTATTTGAATGTTTTAAAAGCAGTAACAAAATAGATTGCACTCACATAGTAAAGTGCCTGACTTGGCACTAGGCAAAACAGCGTGTGGGGATATGGCCTCCACTTCCGGCTCCCGTCACTTCCGGGTCCCGTTTGATACCCCACACAGGCTTCAGCATGCAGAGCAAGAGGTGAACAGCACGCCACTGCCAGAAACCAAGCCATATCTGCACGTGCTGTTTTACCTAGTGCCAGGCCAGGCACTTTAATATTGTTGTGAAAATAACTAACTAAATCAACCAGCAACAAAGACTATTTTACATTTCAGCTGAAGCAAAGGAATTAAAATGATTTTAGGAAAATTATTTATTATAGTTGCTCATATAGTGCTGTCAATTTATGTAGCACTTCACATCAGTCCCTGCCCTCAATGAGCTAATAATCTACATTCCCTAAGGCCTTGTACACACGATCAGTCCAAACTGATGAAAATGGACTGAAGGCTGAAGTCTGATGGTCTGATGGACTGATGGTCTGATGTGCCTACACACCATCAGTTCAAAATCCGATCGAGTGCAACGCGGTGACGAAAAACACAACGACATGCTAAAAAAAACGAAGTTCAATGCTTCCAAGCATGCGTCGACTTGATTCTGAGCATGCGCGGGTTTTGAACCGATGCTTTTGCGTACTAACCATCGGTTTTGACCGATCGGTCATCAGTCCGATATTAAAGCAAGTTTTAAAACTTTGGTCTGAAGGACAAAAGTCTGATGGGCCATACACATGGTAGGTTTGGACTGATGAAACTGAACTTCAGTCCGTTTTCATCAGTTTGGACTGATCGTGTGTACAGGGCCTAACTCACATCCATACATATGTGAGGGCCAATTTAGACAGTAGCCAATTAACCTACTAACATGCCTTTGGAGTGTGGGAGGAAACGGGAGTACCTGAAGGAAACCGACACAGGCACAAAGAGAGCACGCCAACCCCAGGCACATAGAGCCATAGTTGGCATTTGAACCAAACACCCTAGTGCTGCTAGGCAGTGCTAATTAGCCCCTGTACTGCCCCAGGTAAAAAAACACAACACAATATATTACGATTAGCCATCATTCATTGTACAAATACAGCATATGAATTACTGTGTTTTTTTTTTTTTTTTTTTTACATTTTCCTACATTTGTTTGATTAGCTGTCATCGTGACCAGATATCAAGAACCATACTGACTAGTTGGCAATTGCACATTTTAGAGGGGCAGCTGTGAGCAAAATTAAGACAACGGTGTGTGTTGCTAGTTGTTTGTAGACATATACATTGTTTGTTTGTTTAAACGTTTTATTACCATTTTCAGCAAGAGAATTACAATAGGAATAGTTTACAGATTATTCACAATATAAGTAGATAAGCAGCTCGTAACCATCATTCCTATTGAGAAATACTCAATTATAGCCAAGAAGAAAAAAAGGAAAATCTTAAAATAATCCCCGAACAATCAGGGGGATATCGAGATGAGTACAGTTCCAAACAAAACATAATCAAACTAAACACCTGCACATAGAGTTCTGCGCATTAAGCACTTGAAATCAATAAACACATTACACAGGTAACACATAGAAATACAATGAACCCACTCCTCTTCTTCTATATCAGTCTAGATCACAGCTCATTTATAAGAAAGTTCAGTCCATGGACCCCAGATTTTCTCGAACTTACTAGGAGACCCCTAGCCACATAGGTAAGCTTAAATGTCGGTAGGACCTGATTGATCAGGGTCTTCCATTGATTGGGGGAGATTACTGTGGAATACTGTATATCCACTGCAACACTACCGTTTTCCTAGCATAAAATACTAAAAAATGTAAGAATTGTTTTTGATGTGAACTGTGTTTACATTTTCACAT
This sequence comes from Rana temporaria, assembly GCF_905171775.1. Taxonomy (NCBI): domain Eukaryota; kingdom Metazoa; phylum Chordata; class Amphibia; order Anura; family Ranidae; genus Rana; species Rana temporaria. The sequence goes on along the minus strand of NC_053493.1, from coordinate 362,582,208 downwards.
GTAATCACAGAAGCCTTCAATGTTTACAAGGGACAGCTTTGCTCTCAAAAACTAACAGATCTCTGCACAGGCTCATGGCATGGTGGGGACAGATCTCCAGAATTGGAGGGAGAGACAATTGTCCTGCAAGGCAGGGCAGAGCCCCAAACATAGGGAGGTACTAAAGCAAGGGTCAGGTAGGAGAGAGAGAGATGCAAGGAAGCTTTGGGGGGTTGGGATTTTGCGCTGTGCATAGTGTACCCATAAACATTGCACGGTACACAGCAAACACCTGAAATCTGCACTCTGTATGTAACGCGCTCCTGAACTCTGTACTCTGTACATAGCACACCCCTGAACTCTGCATTCTGTACGTAACACACTCCTGAAGCCTGTACTCTGTACATAACACACTCCTCAACTTTGCACCTTTCCTCCGTAAGTGGCCTGCCCCAGATACAACTGGCCTATTGAGGGCAAACACACTGCTGATGTGCCTGCAATGAAATCGAGTTTGGCCCCCCTGGTTGGAGGGTCAGCCTCTGAGACAGACATAACTCTAAGGCCCCGTACACACGACTGGATCGATCCGCTGGGATTGATCCGCGGATCAGTTCCAGCAGATAGATCCGGTCGTGTGTACGGCCTAGCGGACATTTCCCGGCGGATAAAAATCCAGCCGACGGATTCCCAGCAGATAAAAACTTCTTAGCATGCTAAGAAATCTATCCGCTGGAATCCAGTCCAGCGGACTGATCCGGTCGTCTGTACAGACTCACCGGATCAGTCCGTCCGCTCCCATCCCTCGCATGCGTCGTAATGATTCGACGCATGTGTGGACGTATTTACCTTCCAGGGTCGCGCACGTCGCCGCGTCATCGGCGCAGCGACGGCGCGGCCACGTCACCGCGGATGTATTCCGCAAGGATTTCGATCTGATGGTGTGTACAGCCATCAGATCCAAATCCGCCAGAGGATTTATCCGCTAGAAACGTTCCGGCGGACCGTTTCCAGCGGAAATCCTCTTGTGTGTATAAGGCCTAATACTTTATGATATTGCTCCCACTCTGTAAACATGCATAAAGTGTATGTAAGCTTGAACTAAAATATATTTAGTATCTTAAAATACTGTGTATCATAAACTATTGTAATAATTAAATACATATTTTCCGTTTTTTACATCCTTTGTTGCATGTTAATGGTGCTGATCTACTGCTGCATCTCTGTAGCCACATTCTGACTACATGCACTCCGGAAATGACTGCATGACATTTCTCAGGGTGAATTTTCTGATGGCGACAACAGTGCATCATGCCTGAGTAATGTGTGCTAAAATGGCCACTTGTCTTCACTGGAGTGACAATGAAGGAGCTAAAAATATTAAAGATGTAACATGGTTGCACTTACGCATGCCAGTCTCTGCTATTTTAACTGTAAGTGGATACTTTGTTTTTACTGATTAAAGAGTGCAAGACACGCATCCATATGCCCTTGCAGTTTTCTTTCATGTTGCCTGATGCTAGGGAATTTTCCTTGATCCTGAGTGTGAGGTGCCAGATGTCCATCACCTGTAGGCTTCCTTTGGAGTGAAATTTCATTCAGTGAAGGTGTTTTTGTGGACTTCGTAATATACTTGGGATAGCCACAACATATTTTCCTTTCCTGTTGTGAACTTTTTGGGAGCACCACATCTTTGATTTCTTTTTTGCAGTGTAGCCTGCAGAGAACTCTAGACAAATGCACAAAAAGGCTGGGGAATCCAGACTACTAGGCTGAATGAACCAAGTTACAAATACATTGGCGGTTGACATACTTGTATTTCTGTTGTAAATAGCGGTTTGCCTGAAGTGCAGCTTTAAGCAGCTCTGGTGAACTTGTTGAAGGTTTATTCCAAAAGTTTTCTCTCTATTGGTATTTAATTTCAACACAGTTTCAGGCTGCTGTTTGTACAGTGTAACCTTTCTGCCCGGTAAATAAACCCAAATCAGATTTACACATACAAGGGAAAACATTGCTCAATTACTTCCAGTCATTTGTGATGCCATCTTGCATTTCAATTTCTTCTACCTTTGTATAACTAGCCTGGATGTTTACAGGAAGAGAATTATAAAATTGTAGCCGAGTACAGATCCTGTGTAATGCTTATACTGGGCTGAATGAATGCTTCGTATGTAAATAAAAAGTGGAAACATCTGAGTTAGTTCCCGCTTCAAAGCATTGGCTTTCACAAAACTTTACAGACCATGATTGGACAAAATGGCTGCTGGAGCCCAAAGTCTAAACTGTTGTTTGTCTTTTCCACTTTTACAGCTGGAATTCATTCAGGGCTCCAGCAGTAGCACACAGTGAGGTTCTACCTAAACTAGTTGGACTTTCAACTTCATTTGTTAAAAGCAGTATTTAATATTTTTTTTTAACTTTCAGACAGGGTTTGAATTCTGCACAGCACGCCCCAATATCACTATGACCCTTTGTTCACACCTATGCATTTTTTAGTGCATTTTGCAGAAACGCACTACAGTCCATTTAACCTGGCTTCCTATGGTACACATTCACATCTATGCATTTTTCAGCTGGTGTGTTCTTTTGAACTTTTTTTCTTGCAGTAGATTGTTTTCTTTTTTCACCTTAACACACTGCATAGCTGGTTGCTAAGGAGCGGGCCTGGAAGCCGCCCACCGCGTCCTTAACAACAGATAAGTCATCAGCAATCAGCAGGGTTCCCTGCTGACAGCTGAATATAAAATAAAATAGCCAGAAAAAAAAAAGGTTGGGAAAAAAAATAACGTGGGACAAATCCAAACCAGGACCTTTGGGTCTGGTATAGATTTGGAGTAGAACCCCACACCAAAATCTTTTAAGAAAACGGCCCCTTACCAGACCCTTATCCGAGCATGCAGCCCGGCAAGTCAGGAAAGCGAGGGGACGAGCAAGCGCCCCCTCCCTTTCTGAACCATACCAGACCACATGCCCTCAACATGGGAGGGTGCTTTGGGGCAGGGGCCTCTTCCCCCACCACCCCAAAGCACCTTGTCCCCATGTTGATGAGGACAAGGGCCTCTTTAACACAACCATGGGTTGTGGGGGGCTGTGGGGGGCTGTGGGCGAGGGGCTTATTGGAATCTGGAAGCCCCCTTTAACAAAGGAGCCCCCGGATCCAACCCCCCTACCTACATGCATGAGTATGGGGTACATAGTACCCCTACCCATTCACCAAAAAAGTGTAAAAGTGAATAAAGACAGTACAAGAGTTTTTGACAAGTCTTAAAAAAAACCAATATTCCCTGATGTAGATCCATCATCAATAACAATGCACGCTGCCATCGCCAGACCCGCAAAAAAGAAAACAAAGCTCTGTCCGCGACAAACGTTCCCATGGTCTGCTTGTTCTGCAGTGTGACATTTCCTAAATAGCTAAGGGGCGGGGGCCATCCAGCAACATCACCTAAGGGCTCTAACCCTTGTGACATCATCGAGTACAAATTTACAAAATAAGCTTCTAAATATTAATTTATTGACCAATTACTAAGCCTTGTTTTAGCTTTCTCTGCAAGGTTGAGCATTTCATTGGTTCAGTTGAAGGAGTCTAATTATGCTTTAATGTACATAAAGCTATTAACAGGCCTAAAAAGTGGTACCAATGAGAATATGTGAATATCAAGACAATAATGTGCACATTAAATGAAGATTTCTGCATACACACTTACGTTCACCTTCACTGAACTTCCCTGCCGAATCGCTTGGTAAAAACGTAATGCTTCCGGGAATGTGATGGTCTCTCAAAATGTAGTGCTCAGGTCTGAGGGGCCAATCAAAATGCCTGAACAATGTCACATGAAAGGAGGATGACATTATGAACCCTGTGTAAGCTCCAACACAGGGTTTGGACAGAGCTTACAAAACATACTCTCTACAGTGAAACTTCACCTTTAGAATCCAGAAAACAAATAATTAGAGATGTTATGCAAGTGTTCACACATTTCATGTAAATATATATTAATTTTAAGGTTTATCATTTAAATGTATTTTTAAATATAATGCCGCATTTTTAATGGTCTAGAAAAAACAAAGTTTTTTTCTACGTGATTCTTGTCAAGCCTGCCTTGCCTACACACGATCGTGAAAAAAAAATCGCTCGAGCAAAGCGCGGCGATGTACAACACGTACGACAGCACTATAAAGGGGAAGTACCATTCGGATGGCGCCACCCTTAGGACTGCTTTTGCTTATTTTGTGTTAGTAAAAGTTTGGTGAGGGACAATTTGCGCTTTTCAGTCTTCGTGCTTTTCAGTCTGTTACAGCGTGATGAATGTGCGATCTCCATTACGAACACTAGTTTTACAAGAACGAGCGCTCCCGTCTTATAACTTGCTTCTGAGCATGCACGTTTTTTTCACGTCGTTAAAGCCTACACACGACCGTTTTTCGCGACGTGAAAAAGGACGACATGAAAAACGACGCGAAAATTTAGAGCATGTTCTAAATTTTTAATGCCCATTTTTCACGTCATAAAAAATGCTCTAGAGCCTAGACACGATCGTTAAGAAATTTCATTTTTCACGTCATGAAAAACGGTTGTGTGTACGCAGCTTAAGCATTTTCATCCCAGATCCCCTTCACCTAGCCTTGGCCATATTAATGAACATAAAATCCTGTTTTTCCACAATTTCCATAGTCTCCACAACTAGGGATGAGATTTAGTTCTCAGGGACTTCCCAGAGTTCGAAGGGTTTGCAAATCACAAACATTCAGCTGAAAACTTTTGACTGCATTTTTGCTTTTGTGTTTTGTTATGGGCGTCTGCTCATCCTCAACTCTTTCCATCTGGCCATTTGACCTGTATTTCTTACTCTACAAATATTATACTACATTTATTTGTACAACAACCTTTGTTAAACATTGGTAAAACACCCACCAAACAACTATTCATGGCATTTTTTGCTTACAGACTTCCACTAAAAACCTCACACTTCTCCCTCCTGGTTCTGTGGTTATCCTTGGTAACCTGGCTGTGACCTCTTGGGTGGGCCCTTGCGGCAGTGCATTTTTTGACACAGATCTTGTGTCACCCCAGCTCCATTTGAAGGCACAATTATTTCCCACTATGTGCAAATGTAACTTATTCAGCCTCTTATTTTTGCAGCCTACATGTATTATGTTGTTTACATACTAAATATATTGCTATATGTATTATAGATGACTTCCTCCATATGTGTAATTTTCATTTATTATCTCATACATTTTTCTGTGTACCCAAATACCCCTGAAAAGAAAGAATCACTTTGAAACATGTCGGGATGAACTGCGAGATCCCCCCAGCTAGTCTATAATTAGGCAGCCTGTGCAGGTTGCATCTCGTACTTGGGTACTTTCTTATTGTAATTCTTTGCATTTCCGTTATTTTGTATTCATATACATGTTTTATGGACCTCTGTCCGTTTTATTATTGTATACAAATAAATTGGCGTAAGCCTTTAAAACTCTATTACCCTGCCTCTTACTGTAACTGCCTCAAGGACCCGGAGGTGTTCTCTTTTGCATGTTCATACAATATCTTTAGTCTCCACAACTAGGAATGAGGTTCAGTTTTTTTTTATTTGCAAACCCATCAAACCCTTGAAATTCATTAACTTTTAGCTGAAAACTTTGCAGGTTAATTACCAGAAATAAAGAACACGCCACATATCACAGTGCAAAGTATTTTCTCCTGGTGTTCTGAGGCATAAGAGCTAATAATCTGAAGGAATGGATAACAAAGACCCTTAACAATAAATAGGTGGGCTGGTAGAAAATAGAAAATACCTTGCTTATAAGCCCTACAAATGGCCATAATTAAATAACAAAATTTGCCCCATAAACTTCAATGGGGAACTATGCAAAATTTGGGAATCTGTTCTTAAACTGAGCCTGCGTAGATTTACCCATCCCTGCGGCACACTATGCAGGCCAAAACATGTCCAGGTGTTTTTAACTAGCCTTGCAGGACAAATGTCATTTTTGCATGTGTGCGCTATAATCTGTTTTGTACTGTATTTGGTCTTATAGCAGCACCATCTTAGATGTATAGCATTTTTAGGGAGTGCCCACCAAGTATCTTTTTGTATTTTGTATAGACCCTGACCAGGTCTCTTGGCTGGAGCACCCCTCCCCCTCTTCATTACCTCACATTAGTGGCCACCAGTGTATAGAAAGAATCCCTTTAGTTCTCCCACATAGAGGAGTTTATCTCCCATGGTTGAGACCCAGGTTCTTTCATTCTATTACTAGGATAGGACCCAATAATTCGTGGTACTTTGTCGCAGTATGTGGGCTTAGCACTATATGACTATATAGTGTGACCAAACCCCCGTATTTTTTAATATGTTCAGGTGTTTTTAACTAGCCTTGCAGGACAAATGTCATTTTTGTATGTGTGCGCTATAATCTAATTTGTACTGCATAGTAATGATGACTGGGGACTACCACAGAGAAGCATAGCACCCTCTGTTCAACCTGGTGCCAGGCTAACCTCATGGAATTGGAATTGGTTGTAATATAACATATATCGGTTTTGGGCACTCAAGATGCATAGCACAAATAGGGTTGCCAACTCACCCCTTTAAAACAGAACACATATTAATTACACAGGTTCTGAGGCTAATTTAATGCAAATAAGGCACCAAGTGAGTTTAATTACCTCCTTAATCAGCCACAGAACCTGTGTAATTAATATGTGTTCTGTTTTAAAGGGATGAGTTGGCAACCCTAAGCACAAAGGGCCCTTTCACACCTACATTAATGTGTGCTTTACATGTAAATTCCTGTTTTAGAATACTGGACAAATGGAAATGGGTTTTAAGATATAGGATGTTACAGTGATTAATGTTTTGTTAATAATGTTGCTAAGGCTAGGAAAAGTTTAGGAACAGCTTGATTAAAATGACTGTATTTGTAAGATCCTGTACATATGCTTTTCTTTTATTCTTATGTTTAGCTTTTAGATTTGACAGACCTTGTTCCATGAGCAATTTCTTACTTCTACTAATGTACAGAATGCAAGAATCAACACTATTTTTTAAATAATTTATAGGACTCAGATGACATTACACGTAGAAGAATCTAACCATTTAATCAGTATTTTTTTCTCAAAAGAACGTCTTTACTTTACAAAAAAAATTGTGGTTAAAAGAAAAAAAGGATAACATGCATTAAAATTACATTTTCATTATCACAGAATGAAACTTAAGCACACTACAGTCTCTTTTTTGCTCAACCAAGCGGGTTGAACTACAAGAAAACCTGACAGCTCAGCTCAGAGCTGCTGTACTAACAAGCCAATGTTAGTACAGTGTTCTCCCCTGTTATGATATTGTGTTCTGACAGGGGGACTACCCCTCCGCCAGAACACTCTGGTCAGTGCTTTTAACCATTGGCTGAGAGCCCTTATCGGGAGTGAGTCGGCAGAAGTTTTTCGGTAATGACCCTTTGAAGGAAGGCGGCTACACTATTCTTTACACTGGGGTTGATTTACTAAAACTGGAGAGTGCAAAATCTGGTGCAGCTGGTCATGGTGGCCAATCAGCTTCTAACTTCAGCTTGGTTCAATTAAGCTTCGACAAAAAAGAAAACCTGGAAGCCGATTGGTTTATATGCAGAGCTGCACCAGATTTTGCACTCTCCAGTTTTAGTAAATCAACCCCATTAAGTTCTTGTCCTACACAGTATATTACTTTACATACCAGTCAAGATCGAAACTTACTGGTAAATGCAGAAAAAGAATGTCATGGCACGTCACACACACCGCGTACCCAAGGACATTGCTATAACATTAAATAGCACAAACGTACTGTGGCTGAAAATGTAAGGATTACAGGAACTAATAGAATTGAAGATAAATGTGTGGATGGGACCATACCACACTAGATTATACAGTAGCCATCTTAAAACAAATCAAATTATAAATTATCAAGACTTTAGGATGAGGTAATCAATTGTTCCGTTGGTGAATGGTTGTTTTGTAAGAATCAATATGTGTTAAGGGCTTGTTCACACCAGCAGTCACAATGAATGTACAGCTGCTAGTGTGCACTGGAAGGAATAGAGCCAATATGCTGGTTCTGTTACATCACACAGTGTACTTTCTTTTGTTACAACTTCATTGAAATGTAGCAAGTGATATTTAATTAAACTCTATTGGCTGAAATGTGATGCAATGCATTGTATTGAGGTTGATTTACTAAACCGGAGAGTGCAAAATCTGGTGCAGCTGTGCATGGTAGCCAGATTCTAATGTCAGCTTGTTCAATTAAGCTTTGACAAAAAAAAAAGGAAGCCGATTGGTTTCTATGCAGAGCTGCACCAGATTTTGCACTCTCCTGGTTTAGTAAATCAACCCCATTGTGTCACACCACACTGTGCATGCAGCACTTTATCACCCAATGCAGTCCCAGGGTACCTGGTACTATATGAACAGATCCTTAAAGCGGAGTTCCACCCTCAAAAACGTTTTTGTTTTTTTAAACAAACTCTGTAGCTGCTGACTTTTAATAAGGACACCTACTTGTCCAGGGAACCCGCAAATTTGGCCCCCTGAAGGCAGATCCGTCCATTGGATCGGGTGCAGGCGCCGCCATTGTAACCAAGGCAAACAGTCAGTGGAGCAGTAGTGGTTTCCTACTGCGCAAGCGTGAGTCACATGCCACTTTATGAATGGCCCCATCATCTTCTGGGACACACACAGGTCCTGCAGGGCAGAAGGAGGAGGGCTTGGCGCAGAAGAGGAAGCGACGCACTGCGCCACGGCCGAGCTAGGACAGAAGTACACTATGTACTTCAAAAAAGGTACGAAAGGAAAAAAAAATAGTTATCCAAAAATGAGCGGTGGTCTTTACTTAAAGACCAAGGCCCGAATTCAGATAGGAGTTACGACAGCGTATCTCCAGATACGCCGTCGTAACTCTGAGTGTGCGGGGTCGTATCTCTGCGCCTGATTCGTAGAATCAGTTACGCATAGATTTCCCTAAGATCCGACCGGCGTAAGTCTCTTACACCGTCGTATCTTAGGCTGCATATTTACGCTGGCCGCTAGGTGGCACTTCCGTAGATTTACACAAGGAATATGCAAATTAGGTAGATATGCCGATTCAGAAACGTATGTCCGCCCGGCACATTTTTTTACGTCGTTTACGTTAGGCTTTTTCCGGCGTAAAGTTACCCCTGCTATATGAGGTGTATCCTATGTTAAGTATGGACGTCGGGCCAGCGTAAAATTTTCGTTTTTTGCGGGTTAATTTGGAGCATGCGCACTGGGATACGTTCACAGATGGCGCATGCGCCGTTAGCCAAAAACTTCATTTACGTGGGGTCAGCCATCATTACCATACAACACCCACTGCATGGAGAATTTTAATTCCGCGGGGTTACGCCGGACCACATACGCTACGCCGCCTTAACTTAGGGCGCAAGTTCTTTCTGAATACGGAACTTGCGCCCTAATTTACGACGGCGTAACGTATCTGAGATACATTACGCCCACCGATAGATACACAATTGTATTTGATTTCTGGCCCAAGTTTTAAAAGCGGGTGGAACTCTGCTTTAACCTCCCTGGCGGTATGATTCTTTCTGAAAAAACATGCTGAAAGCGGTACAATTATTTGCAAGGAAATTTGGTGTTTTATACTGTAGGCCTGTGATTTTTAGGAATAACTCACTTAAATCTGACCAAACAAGAATCTAATAGGCATCCCGGGTATGACATTTTTTTTAAAAACAAAATTTTAAATTATAATATAATAAATAATTATAAATAATTATAGCAAGTAATAATATAATTAAAATAAAAATTATTCAATAATGTAATCAACTCAAAATCACTGAAATGTTCTCAGTTGCAGAATTGTCGCTGTTATTACTTTTATTTTTTTTATGACGAATTTCCCCACAAATCGCTATCGCACAATTCTGCAAGTGATTATAATTTATTATCGCTGTTTTCTAGCTGATCTAAAACCATTTTTGACATAAAGACACTTTTGGTTGCTATGGACAATCTACAGTTTTCAGGCAGAAAAAAAGGTTTTTATTATATAAAATGACATGTAGGGCACTGGGCAGACCACTAGGGACAAGGGGGTGTTTTTTTTTACATACAGTACTGTAATCTGTAAGATTACAGTATACTGTGTGTAATGTGTTTGTTTACTTTTTTGAATTTGGCGCCGATCTCCGCTCCCGTGCGTCGTAACGTCGCAGGGAACGGAGATCGGCGGCACAGGAGGACGCTGTGTGAATCGAGCGAGGTCCTGCTTGCTCACACAGCGCGGTGACATCGCTGGATCCAGGAGAAGGTAAGCCAGCGCACGCTGCAGGCTCTGCATATCTACCCTGAGCGTGACTCGGGGTTACCGATTTTGGTAGAAAAAATCAACCCCGAATCACGCTCGGGGATACCGCCAGGAGGGTTAAAGAGAAATTGTTCTGACATTTTTAATGTTATTGTGGCGTGGCCGATCCTCAAGATCTGATAGCTTCAGTTTGATTCTGTGAAGGTCATCTTCCATCTCATTGTGTGAATCAGCTAAGACATTGTGGGGTTGATTTACTCAAACCGGAGAGTGTAAAATCTAGTGCAGTTGTGCATAGTAATCAATCAGCTTCCAGATTTTTTTGTGAGAGCTCAATTGAACTAGCTGAAGTTAGAAGCCGATTGGCCACCATGCATAGCTGCACTCTATTTTTAGTAAACCAACCCCTGTGAGCCATAGCACATTAGTCTATTTCAT